>NW_013952448.1:1376158-1381751 GCF_001266775.1 Austrofundulus limnaeus
TATGTAGAGTACATATATTATTAATAAAAAAAACCAAGCATTTTCTTGATCCAGTTCCAGGTGCTGTTAGCACTGCTTCAGCAGCAGAACTCAAATAATTAACTTAGCTTTTCACAATAAAAGTCTTGAACATAGACACTTACAGTATAATGTGACTGCTTCACATAGTGTAGTGCAAAATAATCACTTTCTTCAAACATGTCCTGGAGTATAAAATGCAACATGTAACATGTTGCTGTTGTTCTCTGTGTCAATATTTTTTTTCTATTTTGTTAATTGTTTCCATTAATCAAAATAACTTTGTAAGCTGCAGGTTTGAGCCCAAGTTGGGCAGGAAGGGCAACCGATTGCATTTGTGCAAGTTTTTTCTTTGGGTGTATGTGTGTGAGAGAGAAAATAAACTTGCTTTGCTGTTAGATTCTGTCATTTTATTTGAGGCCTAATTGCTGCACATATTTAGCTTTATTGGTAATAAACACGTACACAAGCAGAAACAAGTTTAAAACYAAAATGTTAATCATTCCTTCTTCTTTCTTTCGCATCTTTGGCTCCTGCATCCTCTGTGTGACGTTGCTTGTGATTGCACATTAACACCGCTCTTTAATTCTGTGAAAACACACCACTTCTTTAAGATCAGACAAATTTTCCCATCTCCACCCATCACCAGGTGTTACCACAAGCACATCTAAAAGCCTTCATGACTCATGACGGATTACAGCGAGGCAAACTGAGAAAGTTACAAAACAAGGAGATAAAGATACAACATGTGTCGTAAATTAGTTATTTCACAATTGTTAACAGTTGTAAATCACATCATCTGTATCGGCGGACACAACATGGGTCTTTTTCAAGATGCTTCTGATATGACATGATCTGGGTGAGGCACTTTTTTGTGTGAAACAAGTGAGAATATGGAGGCAGGATTTATTTGGTGTGTGTGCTTTCCATTTATTTGTAATAGATGTTTTAAAGCCCGATTCTTCAGTTAAACCCTAGTATATTCATAAATGTTATTAACTGTTAGCTGTGGAAACATTTTCAAGACTAAACATTGGCTCCACGTGCCAGATGTTCCTCTTGATTATTGCTACACAAATGTGAAATCTGTTCACAAAGTTGTGACGGAAACTTAAGTTGGCCCTTAAAACATTGTAACATATTGCAAGAGGGGGAACATATTTCCTTTTTTTGTTTGTTTGTTTGTTTTGCTTTGTTGATGCATTTTCATTTAAGTGGGTGACTTGGAGGAAGGAGCGCACTGAAGAATGAGAAATGATCCCCAAAGAAGTCATGGAAACAGATTAGAGTGGCTGCTGAGGAACACCAGTCAKTCACTGGCAGATCTCCTCCAACCAAGCACCATATGGACTGTGGGTGTATTCATAATTTCTTTCTTCATCTTCCCCATTAACACTAATGTTTTTTTTTCCTTAATCCTTTTCCACAGCTTTCTCTTTCCGTGTGTGCGTCAGGCATTCCATCGGAAGACTAGACTCCTTAGTCTTGCGCTGGGGAAGGAGCGTTGGACTTCAGCTGGGTGACCAGCTGTGTGCCAGCAGAGCACTGAGCAGCGTTGAGAACGGCCTATTATCTCCCACACGCACACTCTCTCTTTCCCTTTCACACCCCGAACCCGAACCCTGCGAAATTAGGCAGACAGATTYGGCTAAAACCATCACTCATCCTCGTACATGTATGTGGTCTGCTCCAGCACGAACCCGCTCGTATCGTCGCACACACACGCGCCTTTTCTGAATGCTGCATGGTGAGTTATTTTCCCGGCTCTCCTCCACGTCTTCGCGCACACTCGCATGGGGCCGTGGAGTCTTCCTGCCATGTGTCACTGCTTCTGACACACAGGACCAAACAATTCATTAGAGCATGGGTCGAATCATCTCCACACACGGCCTTATCTGTCTGCTCTCAGTCAGCCAGCCTATTGAAYGGCAGCTGGACGCCGCTCACTGCTGGTCGGATATGAACAATTAGCAAGAAAGACCTTTTAGCACTGCCAGCTGATTTGTGGCCAGCTTCTGCATATGCCTGTAATTCACTCTGACATTTCATCTCCTCACTTGTCACAGTCTTTATTGTGTATTACCACAATGTAAACAATAATGATGAAGTAATAATCAAATCGGAGGCAATATAATCATTTTGTTTCCTCCCGCTCCTCGCCGGTGTCCACTGGTTGAACCTGTGGGAGACAGCCGAGAAGGGAACGTTCTGGTGCGAAGCAGAGGTCTCAGGAGAGCTGGAGGAGGAAGCCGGGGGGGCAGAGTCTTCCCAAGTCAGCCCAGGGGAAATGGATGACAGTTACACTACCCTTCGGCCAATTAACTGTCATTCTAGCTGTTGGTTTAACTTGCTGACCTTACCTCTTCCCTGTTGTTTGTCTTATCATTGCCGGAAAGGAGGAGCTCATCTGTGTATGTAAAGTAGACCGGTGACCTTCAGGGAAAGGGAACAAAGGTCACAGTTCATCCACTGTATTTCTTTCACGTCACAGCAAATATGCCAAGAGCTCTTCTGGGAATTTCAGGGGAGGAAAGAAAAAAAAAGTCCCGTGGGATTGAAAAAGAGCTTTCTGTTATTACTTCCAATTACTCCCCAATCTCCCGCTCTATCTACCTGTAAAATGACATTAGATATGCCTGTTCTCATGGTCTTTTACACATGAAGGCTGTGCGTCTCCTTGATGAGGCCCGAGGGAATTCAAGGTCCATTTTGCTTGCTCCTAAAGTCATCAAGTGGCTCTATGGAAGCAAAGTTGATTTCTTTAAATAAGAAAAAAAAAAAAACCCACAGTTTTTTTACTTTTTTTTGTCTTTGAGAGGAAGTGTTGACATTAGTAGGAGGCTTTTTTTATGCAGCGGCCACATTTGTCTGTGGCCAAGCGTGGGTTTGAGGCTGATGTGTGAATGAGGGTACAGTTCCAGTGAGCGCCGCTGCCTTTGCATGACAACAGAAGTGGGTGGATGGGACTAGCCCCTCTGCTATGGGAGATGGCGACACGGCTCCCACCCACCTCTGCTTGTGAGACAGCCATTTCATTGTGACCACTCGCTGCTAAAGCAGGGGCCTTTGAGGGCCGAAACAGCCAGAGGTGGCAGGAGGCATTCATGCTTGATGCTTGGCTTGTTCCGACACTCTACTGTTCTGTGACTCGCGTCCTATACTCCCCTTCCTGTCTCTGACAGAAGATGGACAGAAAGTTTGAACTTTTATTTATTGGCTTATTTTCTGGAATGTAAGAAAAGGTTTTGCAACTGGTGGTTCTTGACTAACAACTGCAAACATTATTTTGCCCTCAACTCTCATTATTGAGTGTGAAATAATTTGATGGAGTCACAAAACTTAAGGTCTAATCGTGCTATTTTGGTTTTAATTCATGCTTAGCATTGACTTCCTGTGCTGCATGTAAAGATATTTTGTTTGGTAATGGCGTGCCTTTATAAGCTAAGCTGTTTAAGATAAGCTGTTTGATCACTTAGATCAGTGGTTCCCAAACTTTTTGTCTTCTGACCCACAAAATATCCATGGCAAAAACTTGTGACCCCAAATATTACTGGTCTGAGTACATGAACTTCGTTAATAACCCTAAAATCACAGGGTTTTTGACTATCCAAACAGCTTATACACAAATATAAATACTTATTTTTTACTTATTTTGTGTTTTTGTAATAATTATAGGGAAAACATTACACCAGCAATTATTTTATTACCCTTTAAATTGATTTCTGGAGATTATCCAAGGTGCTTCATGACCCCATAATTAGGTCCCAAGCCCAACTTTGGGAACCAAAGTGCAGTGGTTCCCAAACTTTTCAGCTTTTGACCCACAAAATAGTACAAAACAGTAGCCGAGACCTGTGCCCCCAACTATTTTTGGATGACAAACATTTGTATCAGGTCAACAAAACGTGGGCATAGTAACAATATTTTTATACTGCATTTACCCATTTTAAATATACTAACCTCACTACTTTGTAACAACAAAGGCAAAAATGTAATTAATTCAGAAAATCTTTTCAGGACCCCACCTTGATTTTTCGGGACCCCACTTTGGGTCCCGACCCTAACTTTGGGAAACACTGATTTAGATGACTGGCTGTGAAAAACCACTTTTGAGCATTCTTTGTGACATTTTTACTTTAGGCAGCTTGTTTGAGGAGTTAAAGAAAATTTCTTGTCAGCTGGTGACATAGAGCTGACTTTACTGGAACTGTCCTGTTTTAGGGTATATTTAGCTTTTTTATTATACAAAAAGTACACATCTATCCTAATGCCACTGCTGAATCACTCTGTTACACTAACTTTATATTTATCCAAGAAACACTGACAAAGCATGTACGAACACACACCCACACCCACACACACATACAGTACACTGCTGGTACACTATCTCCTCTCACTTGTTTTACTTTGTGATGTTTCTGATGAGAGGTTTATTTAGGCACAAAAGCGAATGTAGATAACTTTCCTGAATTTAATGTGAGGAAGCGAGTTGCTGTTTCTCATCTTGTATGATCAGCTAATTTTCATCCCTGCGGTAAAACACTGAAGCAGTTGCTGTTTCGACACTGTCCCTTTCTTAGCCTCTGTCATTTCCCACCACCCAGCCTTCTGTCATGGTTCATATAAAATGTGTTTATTTTCACAGCATTTGCTGTAAATTACTACAACCAAATGTGCCGGTGCAGTCTCGGCCAGGCCCCGCTCGGAAACACGATTCCTGCTCTCAGTGGGACTAACTACATTAAATAAAAAAATACAAAGGTTGAGCGGCTTGTCAGGATTCATTAATAGTAGCAGATATTGAATTCAGCGCAGACACATTACTGCAGACTTTTCAAGCATGGTAGTTTGCGAGGAGGACTATTGGCTGAACTGAAGACAATCAATAACAGGGTTTACAACTTAGACACTGGTAGGCATCATCATTACACAGCAAAGCCCTCTCACCTGCTGTTATCGACCTCCCTTTCAGGTTTACAAGGCTTTTTTCTGGTGATGTCATACTGCACAGGGTTGTGTATGCATTTGTATGTGTGTGTGTGTGTGTCTGGTTTGTAGTTGCAAAGCAAACAGGACCCGTCTGGGTCGTGCAGTAATGTGCTGGGATTTGAACGGGCCTATCTGTGATATCCGTGTTTGAATAAATCACTAGTGGTGGTGAGTTGCAAAACACAGCGCGGCGATAAGTTGGAGCTGCCGTGTCCGGCGCTGGTAAAGTCTCTGTTGCTCCTGTGTTCTGCTGATAAGCAAGCACAGGCCAAGGTGGCTAAACCATTTCCTGTACACTGTTGCCCTCCACCCCCACAACTTCTTCAGAACAACATTTAGCCGACAAGCTGCACAAACACACAACCACATAAACTTCAGTTTCACACATCAGTAACACTGATCTGATTTTTTTCATGCATTTATTGTGTTCTGCTTTTAGACTTTTTTCTTATTCTTATTGAAACTAGTCATGCAGGCAAAGGCATTTGTGTAAGCTTCCCAAAATGGATTTTCAAATAAAGCCTATAAATAACAACAAAAACAATGACAATAATAATAATAATAACAATAATAATAACAATAATAA
>NW_013952448.1:1381851-1385544 GCF_001266775.1 Austrofundulus limnaeus
CATATGTTTAATGTGTGTGTAGATTCTCGATCATCCAGGACACGATGAATCTTAAAAATATGAAAACAAGATTTGTGGAAAAAAAAAAACTTCAAACATTTCATTTGAAGCTCCTCGGAGCAAAATAGTTACCTGAAGTTTTTACCTTACATATCTAGACCTATAATTTTATTATGTTGATGTAAAAATGCTTTGATAAATGTATTTTCCAGATGCAGGGTGTGGAGCTGGTTTGAGGAACTTTGATTTTCATAAAGACAGTTAATAAAGACATGAGGTGAGAAAAAAACAACAACAAAAAGAACAACAACTTGTTCATAAATCTGTTTTGATATAATTTAATTAATATTTATTCATAAAATAATGGCCTTTTATATTTTTACTGATTTAAAAACCACATGTTTATATAAAGGGGGGTGTTAATTATTGTGGAGCTGAATTATTGTCTAAACCACATAGGATCATTGGTGTAGACATCAAAGAAAAAAATGAAATAAAACCAATATTTCTTTAACTAATGGATTTTTTTGCATCTAGGTATTCCTTTTTTTTACTACACAAGTAGATTCTAGTGTTATTAAACAAACTTTGTGGAGTAAAAGGTGACATTTGTCTTTGTGAGATGCAGATGAGTGAAAATGGTCAATGTATATATATAAAAAACAATTTTTCTAAAAAAATAAAATACCAGCATAAAAAGTTTTGTATTTAAATTTGATTTTTAAGTAATCATATTTAGTTACTTTGCACACCGCCTCCTCTTCAGCCCACAGCCAGTACTTGCACTGCTGAATACAGTTCAGGACGCAGAGTGATGAGGTCATTGCTTAATTTCTTATAAAGCATTTTTAAAGATGTTTCATGGTTACTGACACTCTTTCATTCAGCTGTAAACTGTTAGCAGGAATAAAAAAAATCAATCCAACTCTCATGCATTCAATGAGAGATGTTTTAGAGAGTCTCGTATTAGCAGCGTGCTGGCACTAAAAGTGAAAAAAAAAGAGTTTATAAAAGAGCTTCATATCTGTGTGTGGCTCCGATAGGGAGGTGATGGATAAAGCCTGTTGGAGGGAGTGGAAATGAACTCAAACTATACGGGGAAGGGGATGAAAGAGAGAGGGACAGCACCAATGATCATCGTTAGACTTCCTGTGCACCCCTCCCTTCATCTCCGCCGCAGCTTCCTTTACATTACCATTATTAAAAAGGAGAGGACTCGTTTAATAAAGTCTATTAATCACACAGGGGGAGTCAGTCCATTGGTTCACCCTCTTACAGGGGGCTCTAATCAATCAACTTGCTGCTAATGTATTCATGGGAGATGTAAGAAAGGACTTGTTTGACAGTGTTCCAAGGAGGAAGAATTTATTAAGTCCCCTTCAGCAGTCAGGCAATCCTGAGGAGCCACGGACACACCCCTGCCTTCACCCAACCCTTGTCCGCAGTGCCTGCGAATAAAAGGGTCTTCATAATATATGAAGTCTGTGCAAATATTGGAAACGTCCAAAATATGTCCTCTCATTAACAGTGATGAGCGAAACTCGGAGTATTGGCATTTGTCAGATGTGCTCGGAGTGTAAAGACGCTGTCGTACAAGGCCTCTGCTGTGTTGGGCGATGTCGAGACATCACTCCCTTGCGATCCTCTCAAAAGCTGGAGAAAATGTGTCTTATTAGTTCACACAAGGTGGTGAAATTCTGGGCTACACCGCTGACTAATGTACAAAGCTGAGAAAGCACGGGGCTGACGGTTTGCTGGGTTTTTGTCAGTGGGATGCGAGTGGAACGGGTGTGGCGAGGGGACGTCAGGCTGGTAAAACTAGGCACTTCTGAGGCCTCATCTCCTTTTCCTTTTTTTTTTTTTTTATTTAACCCACATTTTAGCTCATCTCCACAAAAAATGTTTTATAGATTGACAGGATAGAGAGATGAGAGATCCCAGCTTTTTTTCTTCCCCATGAAAAGTTTTAAAAGATTCTTCAAATTGTCTTTAGAACTAATTTTGAATTGTCGACATTAACAATAACACTGGGTGAGAGGAATTAAAAATAAGGTCAGAACAAGCGCACACGGATGTTGAAACATGTTTTATTTGGGGGTGGGGGGCATTAAAAGCTTGTGTTGCTTTTCCTTTGTCCCAAGGAGGAACTGAATGAAGGCTATACTTGGCTTCAAAGCTGCATTTCCATAATTGCCCTGTAACTCGGGCCTGCATGAAGGACCTGAAAGAGGCAGAGAAAAGCACAATCTTTCAGCTGGGTGAACGGCACCCCACCAATGCCTCGCCCCCCTCTGGCCTGTCACCCCCACCTTTCTCCACTTGTTGCCTTTCGGTCGCAATGAAAGAATTCCTCTTCCCTAACCTCCATCAACAAAAGGCATGAAATCAGCTCCCTCCCTTTCTCCCGCTTCAGCTCCAGAGAATGTCAGTCCTTCTGGGCCTTTTGTCCTTCGCTCAGCCTATGCGGAAGCACAACAACTCCTCTCTGAATGCTCCCAGGCACTTCTTTAACCTGTTACTGGTGCACTTTCTCAGAAAACATGCGAGCAGACACTGAAGCGGCTCTTGTTTGGTAGGCGTACAGATTCTAGTTAACGAGTCGTTGCTGTGGCGGCGCAGCGGGCCTTGCGGGCCTGAGGAGCTGCTTTGGAACTCCTCGATTCGCCAACTCCTCCTTGCTGTCAGGTAGCACACAGTGCTCACAAAGGAACCGCGACTCTCTCGGCCCGGACCAGCGCTGGGTGGGTGGGTGGTGATGGTGGGGTCGACGGTGGCTCATAAAAGGATTAGTCCGCTGCACAAAGACAGCGGGCCGCTTCTGAGCCCAAACAAGGTCCACAAAGGAGGTGACATTTGTCTGTCTCAGTGGCAGGAGGGGGGTGTGGCAGAACAGTCCAGACCGGAGGAGTTCGGGCTGGGTGGGTGGGGGGATTGGAGTGGTTGTGGGGCCACAATGACAGAAGGGGTGGATAAGGTGAAAACACAAGAGTGACCCCCTTTATTTGCAGCGGCCTCCTCTTTCACTGGGCACCTCTGGCCCCCTCCAAAGCGGCTGCTCTTGTGTTTATTTACTCCAAAGTTTCAGCCCATTCACACAGGCTCCTCTGATGGCTCCATCGGCTGGATTCTTTCAGTCGCCCGCTTCCTCCATCCACTTTCCTCCAAATCAGCGTACACTTCCAAAGACAGATTAGATTTCTTTTTTAATGGTTCCATCTTTCTATGACCCCCACCCTACTCTTTTCTAAGTAGTTGTTTAATAGTCCTTTACATTTTTCTACTCTCTTCTCAGTCAACATGTGACGACTCGGGAGTGAGAATGGGTTGCTCTTCTGACATAAATTGACTGAATCCAAGGTCTGGAAGTTCACTTTTGCAAATTTACCCCAAGAAGCAAACACATCTTCTTACCTCAAGTTTTTTTTGGTTCTTGAAAATCCCAGCACATCCGTAATGTCTCATAGTTTTTGTTTGATCCATCCATTCTTTCCTCTTCTCCGAAAAGATCACGTTGGCCTGTTGGAGGCAGCTGCTCTGCTGCACTGTCCCCCCTCACAAACTCTGCACATTTAAAACGCAGCATGCAGCTCAGGAACAAGAAGAGGAGTCAGTGTTGATTATTGCTCATTAAGCAAAGAGAACATCCACTTAACGCGCGCGGAAACGAGTTCCACACTGTGCCTTTCTCCTCAC
>NW_013952448.1:1386844-1388578 GCF_001266775.1 Austrofundulus limnaeus
GTTTCGTCTTGAAACAAACAAAAATAAAATCTTTTTTTTTTCCTTTTCTTTATTTTTTAAATCCGTTCTGGGCCTTTTGAAGTATTATAAAAAAAAAACACAAACACTGCTGCTGCACTTTTTGTGTGATGTGACGCGTTTGGATCAAAAACAGCGCACAAAAGCTTAAGAGACGCTCCAAACTGCGTCATATTAATACGTGCAAAAAATATATATTGTTTTCGAATGGACATCACAGCTGGGTGGAGAAATTAAAAAAAATACAGTGCCAGAAGCGAGAATCTGAGCGTGTGTGTGTGTAAGTGTGTGTATGTGTGTGTGTGTGTCAGTGCATGGCCCGCTACATGCGACTGTAGAGGGAGCTCCAACACTAAGTTTACATAAACTTCCTCTGATGCTCTCACACATGCAAATGTTCCCATCACGGGCCGAGCAGAATAAATGATGTTATTATTAGTCCTTACGGCCTGCCATATATTACAATTAAAGCACGGAGCAGCTCCGGTTCAGGACAGAAAATAATGTATGATGTATATGAAGAAGGAAGAAAAAAAAGGGGGGATTACAAATTGAGCAAAATGAGATGTGGGAGTTGCAAAAAAAATGATAATAATAATAAAAATCCATCTTCAGCCTCAACTAGAACCAAGCAGCAATAATGTTCCAAACAGCCATTCATTACCTAAACTATCCCACTTTTTAAAAGCATAATTTTAGAGGGAAATTAATGAAAGAATTATGCGTTTTAATGCGACCGCTACGCCTCTGTATACAGGGATAATCCCGCAACATTAATATCCAAATGTATGCTGGCTAATTAGCCCTAAGTCCCTCTGCTATAAAAGTGTGATAAATCCCCTCTCGAATATTTACTTATCACTGCCACGGAGGATGAAGTCTGTGCCCCAGGCTGTCCACTCTCACACACACACACACACACACTTACACACAATCAAGCAACACACCTCAAGCTGCAGTGCCCAACAGTATCCACCATCAAAAAGCAGCTGTCAAAAAATACTTCAAGCACAAAATAAATAAATCACCAAAAATAAAGCAGCAAAAATAAACAACCTTGTTTTTTTTTTCTTTAAGTTGCAGCAGTTTCATTTATTAGCCAAAAATATAGACTTTCTTGTACAATTTGGTTCACAAGTATGTACATTTTCTTAACTTTATATACAAAACATTTCAACATCAAATCCTCACAGAAACTTATACAAAAAAATTAAAATAATAATAATAATAATTAGAATAAAGGAAGAAAAAAATTGATAAAGGAAAACTAAAACTCACAGACTACAGGTTCATACTTTATTACATTAGCTTTTTTTTTCTTTCTTTTTTGTACACAGGACATGCTTACAATGTAAGTAGGCTATACAGAGATGTGTTATTCTTATTTTACATTGCCATATTTCAAATTAAAATGGAAGGACACACATGGACAGGCAGAGATGACTCTGAGGCCTGAACTGAAGTAAACAAAAGATGAGAGGGAAAAATAATGGGCTGTATAAGGGTAAAGAAAATAAAAAAACAAAAGCCTCATGGAGAGATAAACGTGATAAGAAACTGATTCTCTTTAGAAAAAAAATAAGATATAAAAAAAGAAAATGAAACTTTGAAGTGATTTTGCATTGAGCTCATTTGCATTACCAAACAAGTGAGTTGAACACAGGCCTTGGCGAAGACACACACACACACACACACACACACACACACACACACACA
>NW_013952448.1:1389367-1392075 GCF_001266775.1 Austrofundulus limnaeus
TGACTGGAGTTCAGTAAAGCCAGCTGGTGCGCGGAAAAGGCTCGGTTCGTCCAGTTTTGGATTTTCCCAACGGGACAAGAAGAGATGAGTCTGTGCGGCCCCATGATGCTCTGGGCGGCCGCCGCCGCGGGGCTGCCGCTCTGGGGAGATTTGCGCGGATTGTCCGGGGCCGTGGCGGTCTCTGCCAGGGACCAGATCTTTGGCTTCTGGGCCGGGGCAGGGTTGTTTTCTGAGGGCGGGGAGCCGGCGGAGGCCGGGTTCAGTTTCAGCTGCTCCTCGTGCGCCTGGGCCGCTTTGATGTCCATAGCTGGATGGTGGAGGTGGTGGTGGTGGTGATGGTGGAAGTGGTGCCCCCCTCCTCTCTGCGCCTCTTTGCCCTCCTTCCCCACAGCCTTCAGAAACCTCTGCTCCGGCCCTTGTAAATCCTCATAGCCGTCAGACACCTCCGAGTCACTCCTCCCGTCCAGTTTCAGGTCTGAATGCAGGTCGTCCTGGTCGTCCAGGTCGTCCTTGCTCTCGATATTCTCCGTGTCGATGTTCTCCAGGTCGATCTCCTCCTCGTCCTCGCGCTTGTCCCCCTCCTCCCCCTCGTGGTCGCTGCCGTACACGTTCCCCTCTTCGTCGGTGCGGTTCCGAGGGGTCCACGTCATCTTGTTCTCCTTCTTTAGCCTCCTCCTGGCGTTGGCGAACCAGGTGGACACCTGGGTGAGGGTCATCTTGGTGATGATGGCCAGCATGATCTTCTCGCCCTTGGTGGGGTAGGGGTTCTTGCGGTGCTCGCTGAGCCAGGCCTTCAGGGTGCTGGTGCTCTCCCTGGTGGCGTTTTTGGGTCTGGACGGGTCACCGAACTGATACTGGCCATATGGGTAAAATGCGGGGTGAGGGGGGGCGAAGCCCGGGTGCTGGACAGCGGGACCATCCTTCAGATCGTACTGAGCACCCTGAGGAGACAAACACGGGGATTGGTGAGAAGTGATGAGCCAGCACGAGACACTTTATCATCAAAACTGAAAGTGTCCCACAAACATTTGGACCAACTTTTTGAGCTGTTTCAACCGTAAATATTTATTCTCTATCATTTCATTTAATTGTATCAATTTATTGTTTTGTTGGAAGTCACTTTCAGTAAATGCCGAGCGGGACTAAAATAAAAAAAGCGCAAACTGGAGGTGTTAATGCGTGACTTTTTAACCACTTCTAACTACAAAGTTCACCTCAGCGCTCTGAAAGTTCTGCACCAGAAAAAAAAAAAAGTTTCCCTGCACGCGCGCTTTTCTTTTATTTTTTCTTGTTTTTGTTTTTCCTGCGCAAAAAAAGTTCTAAACTTGAAACAAATCACAGCAACAACGGACTCACCAACTGATTGAAGATGGAAATCTCGTTGGAGTAAGGGAGGAACGCTCCGTAGCCCTGCGCCGCGGCGGCGAACGGAGATCCGTACATGCTGGTGAGGACGTTGGAAAGCGCGCCGGACGGACTGAGCTCCGCGCCGGCTCGGCCGCCGCTGGAGATCCCCTGACGCTCCGGCGGGTAGATCTGCCGGATGTACTGGTATCCCAGCTGAGGGAAAGACATGTCGGAGAGCGGAGAGGGAAGGGAGGGGGACGAGGAGAAGTCTGCTGCAAGTCACACAAAGCAATGGAACTGCCTGGATATCCACTTTTTCTTCTTCTTCTTCTTTTCTACAGTCTGAGCATGTGCGCGCGACAAAAGGTGGCAGCCAGCGCGCGGACAGGCGAGTCTATAGTTCCAAGTGGGAAACGATCCGCTTTGCGCCCCACTGATTTCTTCCTCTTCGTCTTCTTTCCACCCTCACTTCCCTATTGATCTGGATGGACTAAGGTCAGGTCCTTACAGATTGCTTCAGATTATTGGGACTCCCTTGCTCAGATTGACATTTCTAGTCGTTTAGAAGCCCCTCCTATTTCTCAAATCTCACCCCTCTGGTACAAACCACACGCCAAACAGCGCTCTCTCTCTCTCCTCCTCCCTCCCTCCCTCCCTCCCTCCCTCTCGGATAAGTGCGCTGACGTCGCGCGCTGTTATTTGAACGAGGCTTCAAATCTTTGTTTTTACGGCTTCTTTCTTCACTCCTGTCACTATAGTTTTTGAAATTAATTAAGGGGGAAAAAACGCACACATGGACAAGAATCGAAACTATCTCCATGATGAATTTTTTTAAAGGCACCAAAAATAAAAACAAAAAGTTTTCTTAYCACACTCTATCATGATTTAAAAAAAAGATAAAAATATGTAGTTTAACTAAGCACATTTTTATCGTTTTCTTTTACTTTAAACGCGCACTTTTTTCGTTTCTAAATGAAAAACAAATCAAACACTAAAACGTGTTTTACAATATAACACTGAATATTGTGTGTTTTAATGTTTTATTTACAGGTTGTGAATTAAAGCTGGGTTTTCTCGCACCGGTTCGGAAGTGTGGACTGTTTGAACCAGTTTTTTTTTTAAGTTGGGACATCAAAAGGGTCGCATGTAACTGCTTGGCCTTAAAGAGAAAAGCCACTGATGGACACATTATGCTGCTAATGACCAGAAGGTGTAAAGAAACAGCAGTGACAGCCTGAAGTGAGCCACGGTTTAGTGGATTGGGCTGGAAAGATGTTTATTGATGTTGTGCGCGTTGTTCTTAGAATAAACATCAAGTAAAAATAATGCAATAATAATAATAATAATAATAATAATAATAA
>NW_013952448.1:1394312-1399312 GCF_001266775.1 Austrofundulus limnaeus
ACACACACAGAGAGAGAGAGAGAGAGGACAACACAAGTCTTATCGCACACAGAATCAATTTTAAGAGAGCTCTTGTTGATCAGTGTTGGTAATTATGGTGATGAATGAGCATTTAACWGAAAATGCAATTAACGAGCCTCAGAAGCTTGTTTGAGCCCTGTAGGTGTGTGTTTGGAAGTGAGATCACTTTTACTTTWAGTTTTCATCACTTCCTTGAGAAACCAAATCCCTCTTCTTCTTCTTCTTTGACTCTTAAAACAATAAATCTGTAATTAAGGTCTAAAGCTGAGGCCAAATATGACATCTGACAGAGTGCTGAAAACAACAAAAGCAAAGAATAAAATAAACCCAAAGCTGCAAAAGAAAAAGTTTCAGAGGGATTCCTGAAAAAAAAAAAGTGACTAACCCATCTCATTCCAAACCAATTATTCTGCGGGACTACAGCGAGAAGAAATGTTCCTCAACGGGTTCAAACTTAAATCTGTTGCTAACCTTAAAAAAAAAAGGAACATCCAATCTCCACGTATGCTCCCTCCAACTCATGTCCCATTAGGGGTGAAATAAAGGGCCAATAAATCTTGCAATGTTTAAAGAACAGTGAAGCTTAATCCAATAAATGAATTAGTTTCTAAAAATTAATTGTTCTTAGCAGCAGAAGCAAGTGTACTTTGGAAATACATTTAAAGTTTAATTTTTCCCCCTCTGTTAGCGTAATTTAAATAGAAGGATTTTAATTACCTTACACCAACCAATCATGCATATTAAATAGATAGCCCAAGTTTGATTTGCATTAGTGGCAAAGTAAAGCATTTTGGAAGCCTTCCTCCTGCTCACACCGTTTGGAAACAAATTAATAGTCAATGGACTGCAACTTATTAAACTGGGTTATGACAGGCGATCAAAGTGAGAATTAATGCGTTACCTTGCAAATGTTCCACATTAACGTGTTAACTTTAAAGCTCGGGCAACTACTAAATTTAAAACATTTAAAGCTGTGGGTTCAGATCCACTTTAGATTCAGGTCTGGAGCAGAGCTTTGGCCAAGCAGCTGGGCAGATAATACATTTTGTACATTTTGCATTTTAATTTAAATATTGTACGGATGCTGACAATTGGGTGGAAAAAAACAAGAATATAGTAAGTTTGAACCATCACATCCTGAGTGATTTCCATTTTAAAATCAGCAACATTTATTATCACAACTTCTTTATTTAATGATTCAAAGTATAGTTTGTAACTAAACCTAATTTATCTGTCACCGTTTTAGTTTGCACAGAGAAATGAATATGGAATACATTTCTAGAGGACACAACTTCCTGTTCCATTTCCTTTATTTATTTTTTTGTTAAAATTTACTGAACAGGTTAAAAATATTGCAGCCCTGACTCCCTCCACACACATCTATTATTTTGTTTTAAACTGAAATATTTTTTAACTTATATATTTTATTGTAATATTCAGAATTTAGTGGATAAACACATTCCCGGTTTGAAATCCGGATGGAACCTGACCAACATTACTTGAGTTATGGGAACAGGATTACTTAAAACTAATCCAAGTCTGCAGAACAGATGAAGCTCTATATCACATTAAAGTGTTATCACCTAAATGGATATGTTATCACATTACATATGAGTCATATTAGAACTCCTGCATTGCACCTTAGTAATGACTTCAGGCTTAAACTACGGCACCATAACATGATTTTCACAATAACTTACAACRCGTGGACTCAAGGTGAGTTGTACCTTTTTCAAATTTGTTTCCTCTCGGCTCCACTCTCTTTCGCTCCATCTGCTTCAGTTTCCCCTGTATCAGTAACACAAGGCATTGATTTTACGGTAAAGTCACTTTGTAAAGGGAATGAGTAAGTCTGGGCCCCCACTATCACTGTATTACACGGGTATGGGCCACGTAACAAGATGAACATTGATTCAGCATTACGGATGATCGATAATTAAATAAGTAACTTCAGGGCCAAATTAAAATGCAAGCTGGCTTGATGCTGCCAGGCTCTGGGAGAGGTGACAGCAGGGGGAGAAAGRAGGAAGAGGAAGGGAGAGGGAAAGGCAGCGAGAGGGAGACAAAACCTACATGGTAGTGGCAACAGAGAACTCCCTGTATCTGCTGATATTAACATTTTGAGGGTAAAGTAGACAACTTTTTGTGAAAATGCATGCTAATTGTGTAACTCTATCTACTGGGACTTTTATTAGCTACTACAAAATGCATTGCTGATTAAAATTTTAAAGTTATAAGCCATATCGGGTCTAAAGGGCCTGGTTTAACACAGTCCGCCTCCCCTCCAAATTTCTTTAAATGCAATAACAGCTGTTTACTGTCATGGTCAACAGTTAACTTTTCATGTTATATTTTAAGTGATTCAAARTAACTATTTTTATTTATTTATTTATTTTAAAAAAACTATTTGACATTCAGATTAAATATGGTTGACTGTTGCCCCTGGCTTCATCAAAAGCTGATGACACAGACGGGCTGATCAAAAATAAAATCAAGCTTTTTTTGTGAAWTTAAAGTATTCGATTTGACTTTACATTTTCCTTGTTTCACTGTACTTATTTGTCAATCCCTGCCAAATGACAAAGAAATATATTATAATAATAAAAAAAGTAGTTAAAAAAGGCTCAAATTTATAGATCACACCTGCACTTTTGGCTGTTCTTGGGTCACACATAAAAACCCCACATCTGCACAGTGCAGTTTTTTTATTACTTTCTTGCCCCAGAAAATCCCTTTCAGTCATTTGTGACAAACTATTATAAACTCATTCACACCTCACATGTTCAACGTATTACCTAGATTAAATTTAGCACTCKTAATGCAAGTTTTATCTTTCATAAAAGCACACATTTCTCTATTATAGATGCTTTTTAGTGGTAAGCATATTGTTCACAAACAGAATCACTTTAGTTTCCCAGCACTTCTAGCTCCGTGAGACAAACTGCAGTCTTTCCAGCTGTTGCTGCTGCTGGTTTGGGACTGGAGAGGCAGCTGTACCAACATGGGTGAACTGAGCTCTGCCATCTATTWGGGGGCCTGTGCCTCGCAGAGCAGACAGAAGGATCACAAGGAGGGTCTCAAAATCTGGACTTCAGTTGCTGCGTAACTGAATATGTTCATGATGCTGCAGACAGCATGTCTAATCAAAGACGGATAGCTCGGAAAGACTTTGAGTTGACGTTTTGGTCTGGACTCGCATGTTTCAAACACACAGTCACTTTGGAGGGATGCCACCATTCATACCTAAATGCTTTGTTAAAATCGGACACTGTCCGGGCTTCAAAGGGAGAATTACATGAGTGGCGTTTCAGGAAATGTTTTGTCCTTTTAGTTGTTAAACATGAATAATCAAAGCTTATTATTATTATTTTTTACAAGCTGATTTTCCATGACTGAAATCAATCAGTTTTGGATAAAAAGATGCGTTGTTGCTTAACAATAACCCAATTAAAACCATTCAATTCTGTTCAAAAACATTGATCTACAATTAGGTATAAATATTGGAGACAACATAAAAATATAAATAAAACAAACAAAAACCTAAATAATTATAAAACTATTCATGAAAGAAATTAAAAGGTATAAATTTGTCTGTTATGTTCTATACCTCCAGCAGTGGCTTAATATTGCCCCAGCAGTAACACGATATTACCCCAATGAAAAATTCCTCAACTCGTTTGTCTGTGTATTATAATTAGCATTTTCTTATTAATTATTTACCGAGCTTAGCAGAAGTTTCCTCTTTGTTCTCTTTAGAATTTAAATTTGATTCAATCATCAGGGGAGAACTTCAGGGTTATGACAGATTTTGCTTCATATCCAGAGAAAATGAATCTCAGTGGTGAAGTTAAGCAATTACTCCAAAGAGAGACGTTGATGTAAATGGGGGGGAAAAAATAGCTAAATGTTTCCTGGAAATGTTATTTTGTAACAAGTGAATTTGCATTAGTTAAAATGTATGAAATCGTATGCTTTCATTTGTAGAAATGTAGCATTTCAACTTTTGTTGTAGACTTGCAGGTGCACAGCTTGTGATGGATGTTTGGACATATATAATCAGCCCCACATGGCACATCATGCAAGGTCAGAGAAGCTGAGTAAAAGGCATTTATACATCACTACGATATCTTTGATAATGAGTTACCAAACTTAACATGGCCATTATTACAAAACAAAATAAAACAAAAAAACATTAAACATATTGTGAAAGTTCATGGCTGATTTTTCCAAATATATGAATGAAATGAATATTTATGAAAATAGGGTCATACTATTACAACCAGTTATGTTTCACCACTTTAAGGGCAAGTTGTCAAGGTTTTGCTCCCTTGGAAGCAACATCTTAATTAGGGAAGTTGCCTTTTTTATCATCAGGAAGTTTGGCCTTTATTGTTTTTACTTCACTGGCAAAAGCAACAATAGTATTAATAGTTCTAGTTGGAAAACATGTATTTTTTAAATATTTACCCATAAATCCAATTTAACAAATTGTCACAAATCCTACACGATTATTTTGAAGTTCAGGACCCTATTGAACAATTTAGATATGACTAATTTCATCACAGTTTTTCATCACTACCTTCCTTGTTTGTATTTAGATCTACCAATAATTTTAATATTCCCAAACATTTCTGCTTTGTTGATGTTATTCACTCAATCCAAGCTTGAACTTTTAAACAAACAAATAAAAATAAAAACATATCACCCCCACCCCAATATAATAAGTATATATATATATWTTTTTTTCTTTTTTAGGTCCTGTTTGTGTGCGGCCTCATGCATGCACACATCTGTGTCTGTGCATGCATGACGCGAGTGTGTATGCCTGAGCCTATCTGTTGTACAACAAGCACTGGAGCAAGACTGGACCCAGCTGTCAGGTCACTGCTGTCAAAGCCAATAACGATTACCCTCTTCCTGCACCTCAATCGCTGCTTCACAACCATAAACGCAGGGGAGATCCGCCCCTTTTAGGAGAA
>NW_013952448.1:1404195-1405234 GCF_001266775.1 Austrofundulus limnaeus
ATATATATAGTATCTTGAATGTCCGTGACCCCTGACATGACATGTACCATACATACACATATTTGGGAATCACCCTTTCAGATTACATGAAAAAAAAGAAAAATGAAGATCAAGGGTCATTGTCAATTAGCATCCACCCAGATGAGCAATTACCAGTCAACAGTAGGGATGAAGATTGCACCATTTTTCATCAGCCTGGCTTTCAAACAACACTGTTCATGTGCTTGTTGGAATCAGCAACGGAATACTGAGGAGGATGTTGGTGCTGATTAAGACTGCGTTCTTTGCTAGGATATTAAAATCCAACACCTGAGCACTGCCTCATCACAATGCCTCCTATTTGGCAACACACACATCCACTGAGGATGCCTTTCACTGAGGTTCTGCTCAGCTGTTGTGTAGCTTGTGTGTCATCATACACTTTGCACGAGTGCTTCTACAATGGCAGAGGTTAGTAGGGCCAGCCAAGACGGAAGAACCATTCTCCTCTGCTTRACAATGGTCACATGTATTAGAATTGAATGTGGCTTTTGAATCTACTCTGACTTTAAAAACATACTTTGCTCAGGCAGGCCCAGAGGGACCTTTCCAGTCCAGCCTATATGTCACTCTGATTTGTATCTCAGTGCTTACATTAACAAGGTGGCCAACACCAGTGCACCATTACCTAGGTTTGTGAACAGTATATCATACACCTGTGCTCAGCCCAGACAGAGCTTTACTGTGATGTCCGTGTTGCTTTGGCAGACGCGTCCCCAGTCAGACCCCAGTTTGACAAACATTTAGCTGGGCAGGCCAGACGTCGTGGGTAGTGTGTGGTGGCTGGGACAGGCCTGAGACAGGAAAGAGGACTTCTAAATCAGCCAGCAATCCAAAGGCTGTCCATAAATCCTCCAAATGGGCCTGGGTGTGGAACGTAAAGCACACCTGCAAGACTTATGTAAGACTTATTAAACCATAAATTGCAAACACCAGCCCTTTGCTAGAGCTGTGCTTGGCTAAAATAAATCTCAGAGTGTGTCCAGTAGGGAGAAAGAGA
>NW_013952448.1:1405279-1418883 GCF_001266775.1 Austrofundulus limnaeus
GGGGGGGGGGGGGTATAGTGAGAGCAAAAGTGAAGGTGGGCAAAGGTCTGATACCTGAATGTTTGTGGTTGTTAATAGGGCAGCCAATACTGGGCTTTGATTGGACTTATCACTGGATTGTCTTAGCTGTAGTGAGCTTCAGGATCATGTTCAAGAACGTGCCAAACACCATACTCCTGATGCGCCAATCAGTTTTTTGGTGTTGGCCTCAGTCACATCAGGGGACCACAAACAGGTCTTCCTTCCATCTTTGGACCCCGAGTGAAGGAACTACTCAGCAGTCACACAAACAGAGACCGGTGAGAGCAACACAGAGAATATTTATAGGAAATCAGAGTTCCTGAGCTCCTGAGCCCCCGTGAGTTCCCAACACACCCACGCTCTCCTCCCTGCCTGGTTGTGGGTCCTTGAATTAAACATCAAAGCACACAGGAGTGTAGGGCCCAACTGCCATAAATAACAGTGCGCTTGGGGAGTGAAGGGGAGGATGTTCAGATAGGATGAGAGCAGGTCACCAGATCGCTCATACACACACTGTCAAAGCAAATTCATTTGTTCACAAAATGGGTGATGCTGTGTGAGGTTATTGATTTCTGCATGCCATCTGTCTTCTCTAAGGCTTTGGCAAGCAGACTGTGGCATTACCAGCTTCGGGTCCCCCCATAATAGTGTCCACTGTGCAAGTAGCAGGTTCTGGGTGCGAATTAGTCATCTGACACTTTGACAAGATCCCTTTCATTGTCAAAACAATGCTCATCTGTGTTTTTCATAAGGATTTTAAAACAAAAAAAGCTAGTCTGAAAATAAACACCTAAAACAGAATTATGGTGGTGGTTGTTTTGAGTTTTCAAGAGACTGAAACATGAAAGAATAAAACAAAGAAAATCACACAGTTTATTGAAAATTAGTAAATGAAAGCCCAAAAACACTATATACAATGATGAAGTTTATAGCTATTTACAAATTAGGTGTGATGATTAGCAAATTAGGACCTGGTGTGAGGGGAAAGTAACACATCAAAAACCAAGGGATGTGAATTATTCAGAAACCCTGARAACATGATAAAAGTTGGGAAACATGCAGTCTGAAAGTGATGATCAACATCTTATTTGTCGCCAACAACTGCATCCTCAACTTCAGGCCCACCCTCCGTCTCCTCCTCTCGCTAACTCGTATCAAAGTCGCAGTGTACCTCCGAGTCGAGCTACCAAGTGTGGAGGGCTGGCCTTCAAACATGGACCCCAGCTGCTGCTGTGCATTTTTGTCAGCCAACACACACGTGCGCTGGAATCCCTTGGAGTTTGCTCTTGTGGAGGGCACATGTTGCTGGGTAAATTATCACAGCAATGGTAAACAGTGTTTTTATGAGGGAATGTAGCTTAGTTGTTATATTTGAAGTCTGTGCTTTGTATACTGCTGTGCTATTAGGACAGATTGAGGATGTTTGCGCCTGGTGTCTGCACTCCGCCCATGTGGTGTACACTCACACACAAACACGCGCACACTTTCTGACACACACATGCACTCAGAGTGACAGGCTTAGTTCTACTTGGGAGTCTTAAATGGCTCTTTTGTTGTTTCTGAACAAAGGAAAAAATAGTAAAATAATAAAAAAAGAAAACATCACAGCCTAAGGAGTGTGTCTGTGTCACACTCGTGTCAGTCTCCGGGTAAATGCAGATGAATGGCAACAGCAGGGGAGGAATGACTGAAATTTTCAACTAAAGAAAACAAATACTGTGCACTATGAAAATACACCTACCAATCATTGTTGGAGTGCAATGCAATAAACAAGTTTACATTTTATTTAATGTTTTCGACCCTGTTGAAAAGTTGGCAAATATATTTATATGTAAATTAGTGGAAAATAGAATGAACGTACTCCAGTTTGTCAAATCTGTGCAATAGTGGTGTTTAAATGACTATGAACCCAAGTATTCAGTTTATACTGTTGAGGTGAACAGTTTTATAATCAATTATATGCTTTGTTTACTTATTAGTAATCAGTTTATAAAGGAAACGAGCTCGGGCGGAGTRAGAGTAAGTTCATGGTTGTTCGCACAACAATACTTAAAACAAAGTACTAATCCTACTGGTCAAATAATACTCCAATAAAAGCAAAAGTAGCTCTGTCAAATAATTACTCATGTTAAAGTGCTGGAGTATGTACTTTCAAAAAAATGCTTCAGTACTGAAAGTACTTAAAACTTTTGAAGTTTTTTAACAATGCATTTCACTTGAGTGGGAATGTGGGGACATTTTCTGCTATATTGGACTGAAATAAATAATAATAATGCATTAGTCTTATATCACGCTTTTTCTAGAGGCTCAAAGACATTTTTCAATGTCATTCACTCCTCAGCTACACTTGGTGTGGCTGCCATTCTGCACCTACAGTCCCAACAGATTTATACATGAAGTTGGGTCAAGAATCTTCCCCAGGAACACAATGACAGTAAGTGCTYGGGCAGGGATTTGAACTGGTGAGACTCTGGTTGCAGAGTGAATGCATTACCACTGCACCACTAAAATATGTCTTCCTAATTATAGCCATTTTACAAGAACAGCTCATTTAGTTTCTACAGAATCACCACTTCAAGGACAAGGCTTGRAACAGTTTTGATAGAACCAAGTATTAAGTGACTAATTAAGAAGCTCTAAATCTAATCTGAGATTTTTAGTTGTTATTTATAATTTTTGTACTAGTCCACTGAATTGAAAATACTGTATATTCATAGCATTTGTTACAACAAGCTAGAAACATATTTGTACAAAACAATTTAACAAAGTTGATTTGGTAGAAAGTTAATTTGGTAGAAATCCATTGATGAGTCCATGTTAATACCATGAGGACTAAACAGGATATAAGCAAAGACCCACAATATTGCTGTTATTACTTTTCTCCTCTCAACTAGTTTAAAGCTGCATATTGTCCTGTATCGTAGAGGGGTGTAGTGTGTAATTTTATAGTGTKTCGGTGGAACAAATCAGATGTAAACTTTACAAACACAGCCGAAAAAGTAACCAGTACCTAAATCCTTTCGAGAAATGTAGGGGATTTTTTAAAATTTTTGAAATATAGTGGAGTAAAAGTAAGACGGTTCCAAAAGAAATGTTACTCAAGTAAAGTACAAATTTTCAAAAATGGTACACAAGTACAGTGTTCAAGTAAATTTACTTTGTTACTGCTCACTTCTGCCAAGAATCAAATCAAATTGAAATTAGTCCAGTGCATTACCTTTTTGACATCAATAACAAATGTGACCCAATAACATCAAACTAAGGAATGTGTCCCAAAGTATGTGGCAAAATAGGTAGATATAGTGTTCTGATTAAAACATTTGCAATAATTGCATTTTGTCTAAATATAATGAGTAAGCGCATCATTCGAATGAACTGTCTGGATTCTAATCTTAAATAATTTTTGAAGCACTTTTTTGAGAAGTGGATACAAAAAAATGTGTTGAAAAAAAAAACTCAAAATTTTTGATATTTGYCCTGTGAGCTAGCAAAAGCATTTGTTTTTTTCCCTGCTGGCAAATCTCAGTATCACAATRATATTTGAGTTTTCCTCTTTAAAATGACATCAACAATTCCCCAAAAGAATAACCTAAAATACGATTTAGACCAAAAAAATGTATTATCACGATTAACAAGACAAATGAAGTCATATCTCTGTAACCGCTCATATCACAATGATCCAGGTATCAAAATGTTGCTTAAAAAACAGGAATCTGAAAATGTGTTGAGATTTTCTTGACCAGTTAATTTGACTCAATCCTCAGTTTGATGTGATGGGTCACAAATATGTTTACAAAGTAGAACTGCAAATTTTGACATCAAGAAAATTTAACACCACACTATTACATTTCACATCTGTTTCTAATAGAGCTTTTTCAGAGCATATTTGTAAATTTTGATTTACAAAGGAGGCTCATGTGAAGACAAGAACCTAATGTTTGTTAATTACTTTTTTAGAATTTCCAGCTCCTGAGTCATGAAATAACTGGAAACACTCAGAATCCTGACAGCAGGGTAATCATATCGTTAGAGAATAGATTGATGGCTTTGAGGTGGAGGACTGGTGCTCTAAGGTCTTTGCTATTCAGTTAAACTCATTTGAACCATGGATGATGGTCCTATCAATTATGCTTACACCAGAATCTCACTTTTCAGGGCCCACCAGGTTAAGAAGTAATTCATAATAAATAATGATTGTTTAATAAGTGTGTTTTCCTTTTTCTGTTACACTAAAGAAGCAGTGTTGATTGCCACAATTGTAAAAAAAAAAAATGTCATGCAACTTTTCTGAAGGGAGCTGACATAAAAAAGACAAAACAAAAAGATCTCTTGCCTCTTATGGTTTTCTTTAAAAAACATTTTAGCTGACCTAGTTTGTGGGATCTGTCATTTAACAGGTAAATGACTTGTGCATTGATTGRCTGGTTGCTGAAGTCATCTCAGCGTTTCACATTTCCTATTTCCAGCCTGATAGAGCGATCAGTCTTTTTCACAAAGTGAAACTGAAACTGAGGAAAGGAAGGAATAATGATCATGATGACATTCTTTTTTATGTGTTTTTTCAGCTCCAATTATCCACTAATGTGTGATAAAACCAGCAAAAATGAACAATCATTATTTGTGAAGCCTTGTTTGATGATAAAATCATTCTTTCCTCCCCTCCCGGTCTGTGGATGGGAGTAATCATGTTTTGTCCCAAACACCTGCGCTTCACTTGCCCTGACCTGCTGCCCAAATGAGTGCAATTAATGACAATTACCCTCCAGGTGTCACAACACAGACACATACTGATAGGGACCTATCTGGAGGGAGCACACTCTTGTCCTCCAAGTAAATATGTAATGATAACAGCTGTAACACACGAGAGCTGAGGGAGGKAGGACAATTGTCACCAGTGCAATCTATTTGTGTTTGTCTCAACTCCACAGCACATTAACCAGTCCAGACAAAGCAGAATGAATAGATGTGGATTTCCCTGAGGGACACGATGAAGTTAACGGGAGGTGTTGGGAGAGCTGCTCACATGGAGATTGGGACAGATGGGATCTGGAAATAGTTTTTGGATTCAAGCTTAATGTTAACGTATTTCTGTGCTGGTGATCAAACATGATTTTGGGTTGGTTGCATTAATCATCAAATAAAAAAAAAGTGCATTCTTTTCACTGTTTGGTTTAATCCTGCAAGTAATAATATTCAGTCACAAAAGTTGATATAGGAGCTTGAAAGCCAGCAGTACTATTAAAATTGTTGAATCAATGTAAAAAATAAAAGGTCCATCAGTCAGTTGAACATAAATTATTATTATTATTTTAACAATATTTTAGTAAAAAAATATTTAACATATTTGGTGAAACCAATTGAACACTGCTCACATCGATGTCCCTCATGAAAAATAATAAAACAGTTGATATACAGTACTATGCCTGATTTAAATTTCTTCAGTTTGGCTCAAGTTTAATATATATATTTATTAGTGTAAAGTGTGCTGTGAGCTGAAACGGCTCTGAAGTGTCACGAGTTGAAGCTGGTACTTGGGACAGTTCTGGTGTTGCTGGGATCCGGGGCACTCATGAGCCCAGAGATT
Organism: Austrofundulus limnaeus; assembly: GCF_001266775.1. Lineage (NCBI taxonomy): Eukaryota > Metazoa > Chordata > Actinopteri > Cyprinodontiformes > Rivulidae > Austrofundulus > Austrofundulus limnaeus. The sequence goes on from NW_013952448.1 coordinate 1,410,885, forward strand.
ACTCTGAGCTGCAGAAGAAGTAACAGGAATTAGCTACAATTTTACAGTTAGCAAGTCAAGTGCAGCAGTTTTAGAACATGTTTTGTAAACTCTCAGTTAGGGTTAGTTAAAATTAAGTGCAGGAGAGATCCATTAGGTTTTTTTTYCCCCCACTCCTGTCAAACCTAACTTTTAGACTGGAGGATTATATATCAAAGTTTAAACATTTTTCTAAACTGGACTTTCAACAGAAACAGCAGGCAATAATATAAACAAGACCCACACCACAGCTGAGAAAAAAAAGCTCTCCTCAAACAACAAGAGTGACTGTGTGGTTGTTCTGTGAGAAATCATTTTTTTTTTTCTTTCACTGCTTTTTTTTTAATGTGTGACGGACTCAGATGGGATACTGTTACCGGTACATGRACTTCATTTAAAAATAAAGGTAATTCATAACAACATTGTTTTAATGAAATGTGTATCAAGTGAGCTACAGTTTTGTTCGTGTGAAGAATATTGAAATTATATTCTCTTTTACATACACATTTTTCTGTTAAAACTTGAGCATTTTACCATACATAATTTTTTTTGTAAAGCATTTTTACTTTAATGGTGGTGTTTGGAGAGCATTTAAAACTCATCACAAGCCCATTTTTACCTCTTACAGAACCATTTTTTATGATAGATAATTAATGTTACAAATAAATGTGTTGAACCTAAATCATAATCAGCTGCGAGTTGTTCCATGTGTTTTTTTCTTTTTTTTTAAACATTAAACAACTTTTCCTTTTTCAACCATTTTCCCAGAATACAAACAACAGCTTAACGACTTCAGTAATGGTGTGACTAACAGGATGGGAAAATTAATAAAACAAAAATCAAATTGTTATAATATTTATGATTTGTTGACAAAAAWATGTTGAAACACCTGAAGTAATAATACACAGACATGGACAAGCTGTTGCAGTCTTTGGGATCAAATACAAATTCCAAAGTGTGTGTGCATATTGTATAAGTGGTTGATGGAATATCATTTTCTGACGATAAGACGGATTTCTCAGGTGCAAAAGTCAACTTTAACTCCCCCCTTTCTCTTGTGAGTTCAACATCCTTTTCCATCTGAACCTGCATTAGCATAAAAGCATTAAAATGTGAATAGGAATTAATTTGGACTTTCCCCTCCATAGGAATTAATGGAAGTTTGTTCTGCCCGTACCCCGCAAATGGCTCAYGCTCCTCCACAGTCCATAAATATTAATATTAATACAGCATCGCATTTAAAGGTAGCGCTTGACTGAAGCCGTATACAGAATATTATTAGAGATCACGATACGTTTCTCATGAGGAGTACAGCTGAGTGAATGCATCGCCTTGCCGTTGTGATCTGTAAAATCCAATCTTCATACAGCACAAAAAGTTATTTTCAGAGAGACGGAAGATTAGCAGGGCCGAATGGCTGCTGTCTAAAGCCATTAGGCAAGTGAGGAGKTTTTTTTTTCTACCCTCAGTTTATAGAGAAGAGGGCCCACATCTTCAGCTCTATCAAGGTACCGATTCACAGTCACACAGCTGTAGCACTATTATCATGCCCCAGCAGATCATCTTTGCAGATAACTATTATCACCAGCTCACCGCATCGCTCCAGTCTACTCACCCAGATAATACAGACCACAGAAGTTTTTGACAYTCTTCCAAATAGCTGTATTCTCCTTTCTTTTGTTGCACAGTCTTTGTCCCTTCTGTGTGTGGCTGTWTTACACATCTTTATGGGACTAAAGTGAGTGAAAGCCTCTGGCCAAAACTATATAAAGGACATTCAAACACATACCTTCTTCTTTAATGTGAAGCAGTCCAACCGCACATTTCCTTTTTTWTTATTATTMTTTTTTTCCCCTTTGTCTGTTTGACTGATAGATGCATCGGTTTGTGAATGTGCTACTGTTTGTGTTTTGGTCCAAACTCTGTTGAGTTGTCTGTAGCAAAGGGATTGGAGAAAAAAAAAAAAGGGGGTGGGGTAGGGGTCTTGTGTCAAAATATTCTGCAGGTYCTTTCTTTTCCTGTGTCTCCCTGCTTGACTAGTGCTGATCCTGACAGGTTACGGTGGGCAAGGTGAGACATGTTGGTGCTGAGCTCTGTGAAGGTGAGAAGACAGAGCTGGCTTCAGAAGTCCCAGTGAGTGGGTGAACGCTGCATGCTGCCACCACAGCAAGCTCAGTAAACAATATCCASCTTTAATCTTTGCCCTGTCGTCTTTACTCTTCTCACATTTAGTCAATGCACTCTCTCTTTGTTCCACGACAGGGTGGAGTGTGTCTAAAATGGCTGAGAAAAAATAAAATGAAAAATAGAAAAAGAAAATGAATCCAAAATTTATTTATCGGGTGTATCAGACTAATGTAACATTAATAATAGCTTGTTTCGTTTACATTGCTGTTGTGGTCTTTGTTCATTTTTGGGTGCTAGAAATTTTTAAGAGGCTGTCTTATCCTTTTGTGATGGGGACACTTTTGCATATTAACTGAATAGAAAAATACAAAAACGAAACACATCATATCAGTTTAAAGTTATGTATTAAGGACTTTTCTACTGATTCCTTAAGTAAAATCTTCAGTTTTGTTGTTATAATTACAAATATTTATCATCATGACAGCACGGCATTGCAGTGGTCAGAGCTGTGGCCTCACAGTGAGAAGGTCTCTAAATGTCCTCYCTGCTTGGCTTTCTGTGTGRAGTTTGCATGTTCACTTAGCAGAGTGATTGCTGGACATCGGCACCAGCTGCCCAAAACTTGTAGTTCTAGTGGGAYAAGAGAATGAGGGTAAAGAAAATGGACACTTAATCACAGCAACCTCAATTGGTCAAAAATGCTGTGAAATGAGGAGGACCGTTTTATTTTATTTATTTTTTCCTCTGTTACTGTGTTCAGGARTTAAAAGACAAAATGACTAACTCATAGTGTCTATTAATATCAGAAAGCAAGCAAAACTACTCTAAACTGACTCAATCCCCACACCATCAGCCTGTGCGGTGCAGACACGCAAGTTATCCTAAGCTCTGCAAACGGAGGTTACATTTGTGCATCAGGTCATTCCTGTAGTGGGCTGGTCCGGGTCGGCTCGCTCCCCTCTGAGAGCCCTCTCATCAAGTCAGCCTCTCCTCTTCCGCCCTCTCCCCCCACGATCCCCATAAACTCTCATAATTGCCACATTAAACTTGAGTTTATTATTTTTCTCCAGGTGCAGGTGTGCAGATGATATGAGCCCCAGGTTGCATTTACATACAAATTGAAGGTTTTTATTAATCAGGCAGGCAGCAGGAATCAAACGGCAACACTCCATCAGGCCTTTAAATACATTTGGTGACATTTTTACCCGGCATTAGCATGATAGGGCAAGCGGAGTATAATGTACCAATGATTGCTTTTCCATTGAAAGCACAAACGGTTTCATTTTTCCTGTCATCTCAAATAAGTGTTAAAGAGGGTTTGGAGGCTATTGTGCGAGTGCCGTATGCTGGGGACTTGGGACCGCTGATGGCCATATTAAATAACCATTAGAGCCTGAGCTTAGATCATTGTGGCATCCGCCTCCTCTGAATTTATCCTGTGATTTCAAATGAAGGCAAGCTGTGCCAGCTTTCATAAAGTGCTCAAGCCCTCTCCATTTTTCCTCAAACTAAATGCATTACAACGGTAATTTTGTGACTGTTAAGATAACTAGCGTTAACAAGCACTTAATTAAAATGTACAATAAATAGCCGTCTGCAGCCTTATCTCCCCTCCAGAGCGACGCTGGTAGGAGGCTCCAATGCTCAGGCCGGCTGTTCCCCAGCTCGTTTGCAGATTAATTGCTTTTCTGTCTGGCGAAGCCTGCCTCTCCTGCAGCCAGATCGTAAATAGCCTGATAGGGAGTTTATCAATCAGGGCTTTCTACCTCACTGATCTCCCCCCACACAGTCTGTCTGTCTAACTGTCTGTCTGTTTGTACATCTTCCATTATCAAACAGACTCCGTAAACCAACTTCCAAAAGCTTCTGTTATACTGAACCTTCATTTGGCAACATGTGGCTGCTTCATATAATTTATTTTTGTAACATTTTGTACAGATACAAGAGGTTTAGCTTTCATATCGTCTTGCTAATTGTGTGTACAGACTTTACATGTAATACTAGTGTATTACTGCAGAGGCTGTGTGACAAATGGAATAGTGTTAATATGTGACTTGTTTTTGTAACCTTTACTGACATATATATTTATGTCTGTCTGTCTGCAAGCATAGAACTACTTTACAAGAGTGCATTTTGAGCCCATTTATGTGTCTACTATGTGAGTACACATGGACCCTAAGTATGTTTCTGGGGTTAATCAAACACAAGATTCACATAAAAGCAGCCAGGGGGTTGTGTGAGACAGAACACAAGCAAACTGAGGGTATTTACAGTAATAAAAATTAACTGCGGTCAGCCCCTTAGGATCACATTACTGTTCAGACATGTGCCTGCAGCTTTATGGACTTTCTCCCCACCAAAGCAACCTGCAAAACATTTTTTTAGGAAACGTAAAAGAAAAATTTCCTGTTCTAGCTTGCTGCCCTCCTCACCACCCTGAAGCTCCCCCCTCGTAGGTTGATGGCCCACCCTTGACCTCTAGATGATAAATCTGCCTACAGAAGCTGTAAGCGCGAAGACTCCCGTGTTGGAAGACCCCCATGTGTCCTCTATGACACATCCTGTTTGTATAGTCGGAGCTTCAAGCAGTGATTTTTACACTCAAGATTTATAGCGTGACAACACTTGTTACTTGCTTTATGTCGCTTGGTTTTGGCATTGTGATAGTTTTATGTAATTACAGAGTTGATTTTTACAGACATAAAATATGTTACTTTATTAAGTACCCTAATAGAAATGTCAAAACTCTAAAGAAAAAAATACGATTTGTGTGTGTTGCTCTGTCAGCACAAAGCAACACTTCTAAGACTGCAACAAGTCTTCTTTAATATATTGGCTATTAGAAAAAACTATGTTTTTGTGTTACCCTGACATAACTTTAACACCCASGACTCCTTAAACAAGGTGTCTTTTATGAAATAGCATTTTTTCAGACAATATCAAACTAATTTATGCTTGTCGCAAAYGTTTCCCCCAATGAGATAAGTATTGTTGGGTTTCACCGTTTCTTTTCAGTCTTGACTGACTGCAGAGAATTGGGGATAATCAYTGTGAGTTGGATGAAGCCCCATTTAGAAACTGTAACACTCTTGTAAAGGCCTCATGAGGCTCCCTGTTTATATTTCGCTTTGTGAACAGACTGTCAAATATAAGAGTCGGTTACCCTAACAGCTAAATTATTAGCTGCACAAATGTTTCTGCTGCATGCTTGTGGTAGCTAATGGAGGGAAACTGTGGACATTCATGATGGTTTGAAGGCCTTGCTGACTGTCTGGAAGGTAGAATATGGAGCCATGTGACAGTGATGCTACATTTAATTGGAAGACTGAACTGATTTATAATGTGTGAATCTGATAAATGTAAAAAAAACAACAACAACAAGTTATTGTTAGTTGGGATACATCCATGTTCATTTCATCGTTCATTCAACCACAAGCTCTGGTTTATGGAAATTTCCTCAACTTGCTCATAAGGGTCCACCAAGTCCATCTACAAATAATCGTGTTTTGACCAAAATATTTGTGACCCCGCCAGTTGTATGCATCAATAGTAACAATAAAACATTCAGTCCTGAGTTGCACCAAGTACACAACTGACAAAAAAACGACAAGTCAGGTATAGGGAATGTGAAGTTTTTGTTTTACAAAAATACTGAGCGAGGATGTTGCGATCATCCACAAATGGATAATTTATCCCTCAGAGATGACAGTAATATAAAAAAAAACTGTGATATACTCCTCAGTCATTTCAGGTATTGTCTGTAATTAACAGAAACATTGTGGAAAGCAAACAGATTTGAAATTTTGTCTAAATACTATGTGGACGCAGGGAACTATTTTTTGTTCCGTCTTGGGACTGCATAAACGCAGCGGCACATGTTCTGTCAGTCCATCAGTCTCTCACCATTTTCACATATTTTATGTGATTGTGTCTTCTGTTTTTTTTTTCTGTTGTTTTAGCATGGCTATAGTGCAAATGAGTATGGTACATCATTAAACTTCTGAGTTTATAATGRATAAATAAATTATTCTGATATTTTGTATTCTTTCTGAAGGAGTGATTTAAATACACTACTTATTTACAGATTTACAACATGATCTATTTGTACAACTTATCAGTATCAGATCAGTACTGCCAATACCAGCCTGAGTTTTTACTTGGAATCAGTATCGGAAGAAAATCAGTAACGCCACTACTGATAAGACATTTTTTTCTTCTTCTTGTCTTTTAAATTAGTAATAAAAAAACAGCACAATATTGCCACCTACTGGTCTGGAGAATAAACTAAAAAGCTCTTAGTGGTACAACTGACCCATAAATGACATTAATTTAAACATGTGCATGTTGGCAAGAAGTCAGCACGCAACTGGAATATAGTATTTCTGTYCCAAAATGATCTGACTTTTTGACTGACAATTTATAGTGCAATATTTATTTATTTTGCCTACTGGTAAAATATGTTTTTTTTCCTCACTCCAAGAACTTTATAAACATAAAGCCTTTTCTTTGAAATATTGTAGTAGCTTGCTTGATTGCTTCATTCTATCCTGGTTTATTATGACTCTGTGTTGTGACAGCCACAGTAGATGCAATCAATATACGCATCAACACCGGCCTTAAATAGGTCAACAGACATAGACAGCACATTTTTCATGAAAGTACACACAGCAGCCATAAGAGATAGCTCTTGGTCAACTTTTGAGATGTTATTGTTTAGATTTCAGAGAGGAAATTGTTTTGGAAGCTGTATTTCTAGTGATGCAGATAGTCTCATACAGACAGCCATTTCTGCCATGCCTCAAAATGAGTTACCTGCCATTTTGCTAGGACTAGCTTTGCATGATTTGTGTAGTGAGGTTCCAGGATAAATCCCAAGAGCCTCCAGCAACAGTAATTCAACCAGTGTGCATTTTCCATAAATAATTTGCTGCTTATTGATTTCCAATGCAAGAAGAGAAATATGCCAAATCCATCTTAAGAGGCTGTGGATGTTGCAGGTGCTCACTTTTGTTGGTCGAACTTGTGACGGGCCATAAGTTGTGATCACAAAATCTAAATGTTTTGTCCTGTGGAGGCAGACGTGATGATGTGAAACACAATTTGGGTTCACAGGGAAGGCAACAGTAGCKTGCATTGCAATGCTTTTATGTCAGTTTAAAGATATGTATTATGTAGTTAGGTAGCTCATATCCAAAGTAGTTATTGTCTCTTTTGAGAGGAGGCTGTTGTACTCTAAAATGTTCAGAAGGATAGGTTGCTTGTGTCTATAAAATGAAAAGAAAAACATAAACTGTTTGTTAAATGCTAAACCATAACTTGTTCACAGCTCTATTTAAAGTAAAGTGATCTAATCTTCTTCAGTTTCAAAACTCTGATTACTACACCTATAACACATTAAAGCTTATAGGGTTTATCAAGTTCCCCCAAAAGATGAAGGCAGAGGAGTTATAAGTCTGCCTCAGTAGGTGATTTGCTGTGGCCATCTTGTTGTAGTGTCACCCCCTGACTGATCAAGTTGTTCATTGGGGTGTTTGCTGGCACCTCGGAGAGGGAAGGCCGGAATTGATGAGGTCTAATTGCTCTGTCTCATGTCAGCTCACATTAGTTCCTCATTTAACACTATCTGATGAAGGGATTGTATTGCACCTACAAAACGAATGAGTCTCTCTCTCTGTCTCTCTCTCTCTCTGTCTCTCTCTGTCTCTCTCTCTCTCTCTCTCTCTCTCTCTCTCTCTCTCTCTCTCTCTCTCTCTCTCTCTCTCTCTCTCTCTCTCTCTCTCCCTCTCTCCCCCTCTCTCTCTCTCTCTCTCTCTCTCTCTCTCTCTCTCTCTCCCTCCCTCCCCCTCTCTCTCTC
>NW_013952448.1:1419359-1421740 GCF_001266775.1 Austrofundulus limnaeus
GACTATCACAATTGGATAATCCATATAAAAATAAATAAATCTTTCAAAACCAAATAAAACCCATGACACCTCAACATAAATTAGCACGTGTGGACCACCCGTCCCCTCCATCGTGTCCTGCAATGAGTGGCAGCTGTTAAGATGACTTCAACATGTTGGTGAGAATTGGTGTGGATGTGACGGTGAGCTGTGGAATTTGCTGCTGCCTCTCGCTTAGAGCCCTCAGAGGGCTTGGGTGTCAGTCCACTGACGACCCAAGAGCCATTAATTTTAGCCTCTGGAGTGGTTGTCGTAACAAGATCTGACACCCCCTTTCCTCGCAGCAAGACTCCTAAATATACATTTATTTTCAGAGGGAGTCCCCTCGTCAGGCTGTGATGGATGTCGACTAATCAGATGCATGCTAGTGTGTGTCCACAGCGAAGGCCTCACAACATAAGTTTGAATGGGTAGTGTAAATAACCACAAAGGGCCTTCACATTGGGTCTTGTCTTTAGTGAGGATCTTAGAGATATGATACCCTGTGCTGTTGCTGCCTGACTGGGTCTATCTTAAGACTCCACATGGAGGTTTGGCATTCACCAAATCTCTGTGGGTTTGAGGGCAGGCAGGAGGAGGGCTGTCAGTGGCCTACAGTTACGCCAAGAAACACCATTTGCCTCTCATCTATTCCTGCCTCTTCATGTTCACATGTAGATAAGCGGTCCCCTTACTTGCCGTTGACGCAAGTCCAAAAATTATTTGTATTCTGGAACATGCAAGAAAAAAAAAAGGTACACGCATCATATTCTGTTATGGTTTCTGCATCCCTTAGACTATAGATCCTGCCTGTCAGGCCGATTCTCTTCACCCATAGGTGCTTGATGGGAACCGGTGTTGGGCATTAGCAGTACCGCTGCCTGTAGACTCTGTGGGGGTGGATCCTGGCAGTTCCTGGGGCACAGCAGATGGCGGAGGGGCTGGATGGAGCTCCCTGGTCTGTTGTTTGGCAAGAACAAGTACAAAGATGCTTTAGATTACAAACTTTAATGTAGAGTGTAACTAATCCATTAGTGTAATACCACAGCATACAAAAAAAACTTGACTGTAAATTTGCATTCATTAACGCACCACTCTGTAATCTAAAACAATACAAAAAGGACAGYTTGAAAACCGTGCTATTCTATGTTTGAAATAAACCCCATATTGCACAATGCACATCAACTGACTGAAAAGTGCTATTTTGTAAAAAATAACAGTTAATTTGACGCAAATGCATTTTTTTAAACAACTGCTAATTTTAGTATTTCAGAATTTGATGCCARATTTAATTTCCCTCAACAATACGGCAGTTCTGTTTTAGGCCGAGGCCTAGTTTTTATCTCTACATCTCTATTTATTGCATACGATTAACCTTCCATTTCACTCAGTGCTGCTCTGAGAGCCAGTATTAAACCCTTCGATGGTGGGAGAAACACAAAAAGGAGGACAGGGAAGCAGAGGAGGGGGTAGGTGGGGTTGTTTAAGTGAAGAGCATGGCGTGTCCTGGAGGATCTAATAAGCAGGTTGAAGCCTGATAAGGATAAGCTGTCCCTCTGGCTCCAGGGAGCCTTGTTTTAACCTCTCCACCACCACCCCTCCCTTTTTCTCGCCTTCGCTTTCCAACATCTACTTCTTAGAAAACTGTAGAAGAGGAAAGCGCAATCAAAAGAGAAGCAGATGAATGGAGAATATATGGTTATACAGGGATGTGGCACCAGAAGATGAGGGGGAAACAGCCGAGATGAAGGTGTGTATGATGATGACGAGGGAACGAGGGGACAATAGGAATCTGGGAAGGAGTAAGAAAAGAAAGGTGTAAAAACAGAAGATAATGGATTACAGGTGGAAAAAAGGTAAATCGAAGGAGGGTGAGAAAGTGGTCAAAAGAGAAGAAAAGACAAACAAATGCCAGTTTCGAGAAAAAAATGGAGTAAGGAAGAAACGGATGAGAAGAAAGGAAGTTGAGATAACGCAAAGTTAAAAAAAAGGGAGGGCTGAAAGAGACCTGCTAGTGTGTTGAAGCTTTAGATCTGGCCCTCTCCCTTGGGGAAGAAGAGAGAAAGGAGAGGAGAAACATTGACCTTGCATTATTTATGCTCAGCGCTATTGGTCCAGGCAGACGCTGCTTCCCATTGTGTCTTCATAATGAGGAACCACTGTGAAGACAGGGAAGAGGAAACAAGCAGGAGGCCGGTCTGTCTCTGTGCGTGCGTGCGTTTTGTAGAGGTGGGAGGTCATTACAGTGTAGCATGCAGACAGTTTAGTGAACAAGGAGCAGGAGCACAAGAAAAGTCTGCACGTATTGCACACACGCACACACACACACGCACACACACACACACACACACACACACACACAC
>NW_013952448.1:1422306-1425448 GCF_001266775.1 Austrofundulus limnaeus
CACACACACACACACACACACACACACACACACACACACACACACACACACACACACACACACACACACACACACACATTCTAAGTTGTGTGTGATATGGGCACGTGTGTGTAAGGTGTTTATAGTGTGAATGCATAGAAGAGGAAGGAGAGAGCGGAGAGGGTCAGCTGTCATTTCCTGAGCTCGTTTTCACACTCATTTTCTTATAACAGCTGCAGGCAAGTAAACATAAAGGGAAGACAACGAGCTTCTGTAAAGACATGCCAATCCACTGCCCTTATTAAGCTAAGAGAAGCTTTTAAGTCAAGCAAAAACAAAGCATTGCAGACTTTAGTGCATTTAATTTAGCGCTCACAATCACAAAAGGTGGGTGATAATGTGATTACCAGGGCCTGTGTGTTTGTTTAGCTGTCCGTTAGCAAACACATGAACCACTAGTCAAGTTTTAATGGAATCAATTTAATGTTTGAGTTAGCTTGATTCAAGATGACCATCACAACTAATCAGCCTTAGCAAACACTGAAGTCAATAACCCAGTCAGCTTTACAGATATACAGCTACATTTTGCTGCATTAGTAACTAAACTAATATCATATTCACGATCTGAGTGCTTATAGATCAGACACTATCTTTGTTTCACACTTTGGCATTACCTGTGAACACTGTCTGTCTGGTAGCAAAATATTTCATGAATCAGTGGGTAGATTCCACTGGATCTCCAAAAAAATAATCACTGAAGATACATCTACTGAAACACTTTTGGAGTCATTATAGATATCATAGCTAATCAACTTTATAACTCTTAGTTAGTCAGATCGTTAGATATGGAGCTCAAATTTGTTGTGATTTTATTTGTTGTGATTCTGAGTCATCGCAACACATCCAYTGAGTGAAAACAGACCTCACAGAATATTTATTTAAAACTTTTGAAAGCAAGGTAGCAGTCATTGCTATAAAAACACTGTATATACCATATACATATTTGACTTTGTACTAGCAATCGTTCAGGCAGCTCCACACGGTTACCACAGGAGATTCAACGATTTCTCAAACATTCATAAATGAGACAAAGCAACATTGGGTATATTTTGATGAGTGAATGTCATTATAACATGATATACAGTTCAAAAAAACTGATTCTGATATTCCCTCCCCCCTCTGTCCTTTAATTATATTACATTGTGTTAAAAAGGTTTCATCTGTCACACTTTATTAGTGTCTGATTTTTTTAAAGAGAGACTCATTTTATTAGTTTTATACATTTTCCTAAAACTTAACAGTTTGTATGCACTACATGATGGCTCAGTATGTTCACACCATTACTCAGTGTTGTATAAAGTATCACAAAGTGATACTTGAGTAAAAGCACAAGTATCTTACCAAAAAATACTTTAGTAAAAGTCTTAAAGTATCTGATATTTTTGTACTTAAGTATTAAAAGTAAAAGTATTGATTTAAAATGAGCAGTGACATGTACTAGGAGGTGACCTCCCCAGAAATCGCAGAAATGACTGTCATATTAAAATAATTAATTAACATTAAATTTAGGATGCACTAGTCTAGCTGTTTCAGTTTATATACAAATATACTGTACATATCAAGTCTGCTCAAACCTTTTCCCCCAAATGAAAATCTATCTGAGGGCTGCAGCCAAATGCAATAATGTAATTCATGAAATGCAAACATTTCTTAAGTACAGTCCTTTTATTTTAATGATTATGTCCTGCTGGAATGTGACCTGATTTGTTTGTGTACAAACTAATACTGCATCAGAATTTTATATATTTATACTTCTCCTTCAACCACAATTAAATTAACTTTATCTAGGAGTCACAATTTATATGGATAGTATGTATTTTTTTATAATAAGCAGCTGGGAGGAAAACAAGCAAAAATTAAATAAAAGTAACRACTTTCTACTTCTGGCCTTTTTAAAAAATGTAAGGAGTAGAAAGTAAAGATGACTGTGAGAAAATGTAAGGGGTAGAAGTAAAAAGTAGGCTGAACAATAATTACTCAAGTAAAGTACAAATACCCAAAAATCCTACTTAAGTACAGTAACAAAGTATTTATACTTAGTTACTTTACATCTCTGTCATTACTTCTACATTGTGATAAACTTCACTTATAGAGTAGTAAAATCAGCATGGTGCTTAAATCTGTAACAAATATAATACTAAAACCCAACACCATCAGCTCCTCCTACTCACCTTTCACCCCGCTGCTCCTCTCTGTGGCAGTACTGTCAGTTTCAAATTTAATTACACACAAGTTGACATACACAGTCCTTACCCTATCATTACGCTGTCTGGGTCCACCCACTCATCACAGAGCTACAGCCACACGCCCCTGAGAGCCGAGACAAACCTGCCTCCTGTCGAATGGTCCTGATGGTGAATGTGTGTGTGTGTGAGTGTGTGCCTCCCACTCCGCTTCTGTATGTGCCTGGGATGTGAAGATTTGTATGGTGTGTTAGTCACACCCTGTGTTATCAGCATCTCTGTGATGAGCATAAGCATAGCCCGAGGGGACGGGGGCTAGCATCACAGATGGTACTGTGTCAGGGTCCCTGAGTGTGGTTAAAAAAAAAAGGCGAATGGCGTCTTTGTTGACTCCCAAGGATCTGTCCCCTTGCACGCTGCCTGCGCCACAGTATCATCACGCCGAGCAAGTGTCGAGCCTGGATCACCCTGTAGTTTATGACCCGTGTCGCACTTTCCCCACTTCTTTACAGCTGCCAGCAAAATATGACAATCAATGCTTTCCCTGCAACCCTGACCTAATCCTGTTATCCTCTCCCTTCAACAACCTGCGAGGGACAAGGGGCGGGATCCCAAAAGTCGGCAGCCAAAAGAGAGGTGTAGCGCCTGCCCCTATCGCTGTGAAAGCGGGCTTAGCTGAGGCACAATAGGTGTGTAATTTCAGRTTTTTGTTAAGTCAAAATCCAATCACATACATGACTGCAAGATCACAGAGAAACACAACAGGAAAGGGAGCCTGGGAGGTGGAGGTGAATCTACCTCACACAAACAATCTCTACAACGTTGGTTACGTATTGTAACCCCAGATTCTATGAGTGTAAGCGCAGCCCTCTAAGGCTATCGCAGATGGGTACCCCCGTGCGCGTACGCGCATTCTGAAG
>NW_013952448.1:1427769-1434625 GCF_001266775.1 Austrofundulus limnaeus
AAACCCGTCTTGGCTAAATGGTCTGGGTGAGCTCCCAGTCCAGTCCTGGCTGGGAGCACCGACCACGGAATGCCTTAAGCCAACTAGCTAACACCTCCGTGTTACGAGCGAGCTAATAGCAGTCAACACATCATGTGTTACACGCCAGGTAGCAGCAGTCTGCAACTGCTCTGGTCAAGCTACATAGCACATCCGTGGCTAGAAGCTAAAAACCAAGCGGCAGCACCCTGACTCCAGTTTCTCGGCTGAAAAACGGGATGCAGTTCAGCGCAAAGGRGTGAGACTAGCGCGCTGCTTAGCTTAGCTAGGTGGCTAATCGGCTTAGCTAGTTCGCCGCCGTGACCTCCGGYGGGAAAAAAGCTAGCCTGGACCTCCGTCCCCGGAGAGGATAGCCAGACCATGCCGAGATGAGGAGCGCATGGTCCGAATATGTAGGAAAGCTACCAGTCCAGTCCTGGCTGGGAGCGTCGATGTCAAATGCCTTAACTACCAGCTACACATCCGTGTAACGAGTGAGCTAGTAGCGGCTATGAAAAAACCGGGGACTCCGTGGAGGCACGAGGGTGTCCGGCGCCTTAGCTTAGCATAATATCGCACCGCGGGGGCACCCGCGGGAAAATATATGCTAGCTAAACCACGATCAACCTTCTTCCGAGGAAGGAGACCGGAGTGAAAAACGGGTTGTGCCGGGGACAACCGATCCCCGAGCAGCCCGAAAGGACGGTTAAGCGGATCATAGCTTGGAAGCGCCGGACACGAATTCCATGTCAATATAATAGAATCATAGCACTTACATGTATGGGCGTCTTCTATGGTACATGCAGAATGCCAAAGCTGAAGAAAAAAGGGGAGCTGAACTCAGGTCCGTCCTCCCCTTTTATACGGACCGAGGTGAGGCCCACGTCACGTGGGCGTAGACTATTGGCACTTCAGAATGCGCGTACGCGCACGGGGGTACCCATCTGCGATAGCCTTAGAGGGCGGAGCTTACACGAAATAGAACACTGAGTTTTCATTGATGACAGCCTGCTAACTAACCAACCATCTTCACATAGATTAAACTGACTCTAGGTCCAGGGATGAGGCTGCAACTTGATTCTCCTCTAACTTGTATCAAACAGAAAAACACAACTACATTATTTCCAGGTTTTAGCTGAAATGTATTTACTTAGTTTGCATTGCAGCACAAATAAAAGAAAATGTGTGGCAAAACCACCGCAGGCAAGAGAGAGTTTAAAATGTCCATCCACTGTAACTTTACCTTTTCATTTTTCTAATTACAGCTATTATGCACAATCAGTTGCATATGAAAGAGCATAGTTTAAATCTCACCATGCTTTTTTTTCTTCATAAATGCCCACATAGGAACTTCAAATAAAATATATAATGTCTATTGTCTTCTCTTGAGACTGTCTTAAACTCAAGATTTGGGTTAGTTTGCAGTTTTGTTTTTGCAGATGATAAATGAAATTAATACATGCATTTAATATTTGAAAGGCTGGGATAAATAATTTATGATCATAAGATTAAAAGTAAAGCATTAAAAAGGGAGACAGTCGGTAATCACCAGTACACAAATTCAGGACAAGCCAAACTGAATTTTTAACTGCTTGGGACCTGCTGGTTTTTCTGTTCTAGATTCTGTGTTGGGAGCTGTTGAATTAATGGTTTGCATCTTGACCTAATTCCACCAAATGCTGTATGAGAGGTTTTCTTTGAAGTTGATTTATAGCAAATAAACATAAGGCCTAATGCATCTATTCAGTGAGTCTAATGAACGCAGTACCTTAATACCAATGCTAATCCGTGCCTGCTCACAACAGACTGACATGATCATTTCCAAGATCATAATTATTATTCATGTAAGGCAATTAATGTTGCAAGTATTTCTATTCAGACAACTTCATTTGCATGTGGTTAGGACAGTAGTGGGGAGACCAAAAAAATTAGGCAAGAGTTTTAAATATCCAGATTTAGGAGGGTTCAGATGTTTGGTGTGATATTATAATATTAATAGAAGATTAAAATGAACTTTACACGTGTTATTTTGTATGCAGATGCAGTCAGTTTAACTTTAAATTTATAATAAGACATCACTATCCTGATTTATTTTCCTCTTTGCCTCATACAAAAATTAAAAACCTCCAAAAATATTTTACTTATGATGTGTTTAAAAAGCAGTGAGCTCAACATAATACCAGCATATCTGCAAGATATCACGAGCGTTTATGTGTTGTGATTTAAAATAAAATAAGGAACTTGCTGGCTAAATAAGCTGACTAGACAGGCCTGGAACTCACTGAGGTCTCCTAGTCAAAATAAGATGCAAACCAAAGACAATATTAACAATCTAACCAACCTGTTTCAACTTAGGAGGCATATTTGTGGCCATTTATTCGACTTTTGGCAAATGGAAACTCTTCTAAACCTGACACTTTTCTAACTTAAAAGTGAAGTTTTAAGACCTAGAAGAAATGCAATATGGGAGCTCCCAGTTTTGTAATGATGGGATTTCCAAAAAAACTACTTGCAAAATGCAACTGACCACGTATTTAAAGTTATTTTTTAAACTCACTTAGAACATAATGAAGGCTATCATGTCCAGAAAAACACTTATCAATATTCTTCAAGCTGCAATAAGAAATAGAGATGAATGCAGCGTTAACGATCACATATTTTGGTTGTCTTATGTTCCAATAGTGATAATGACGCACTTTCTATCCAGACAGGATCTACTAAACGCTGGAAAGCAAAAGTAAATCAGAAAATTATACTCTGTGGGGGTATAAGGTATAATACATGTTTTTAAATGCTACAAAAATAATGATGATTATTAAAATGTATCCTGGCATTTTCCACCAATCACATAAAAGGAGGAAATCTCCCATTTTGAACCCAACATATGAGCCCCCTCCTTGGMTGGAGCCAAGATTTTAGGACAGCTTTGGATGATAGGGCTGTGTGTTGTGTAATTGTAAATGATTACTGTCTTTAAATGTTCAGGTGTTCCATTTTTCTTGTCCTCTCGTTTAGCATTAACAGCTGATTTAGAAAAATCAGTTTCTAAGACCAAATAAGAGCTTTATTCTGCCAAATGGTGAGCATTAGAAAAAAGAGCCACCCAGTATAGATATTTCCATCCAGAGAAATGAAATATTAAACGTGTTCATTATACCCTCAATTTGCAGTTATTTCTCATTGCACACAGCCATTTTCCCATTTTCTCTGCTCTCTTATTGGCACCGTGCTGAAGGCCTTGAGAGAAATCTCTCTTTTATTATTTAAATCCATGCACGGGGGCTGAGCCAGGCGAATCATCTCACGTCTGCTGGCCTACTCCCTAATTCTGATTGGCAGCTTGATACACACTCAGCCGACGGAGAGAGGGTGATAATGTCTGTGACAAAGGGAAAAAAAATACCTCCTCCCTGTTATGATTTTATTGGTAGTGGAGAATATGGAGTTCACATGCAATAAAAGTAGCCTTAGTAATTGGAAGTGGCAATGGGCTGTGTCCACAAGTCTGTAGGGCTGTCAGCACAGTGATGTAAATTTCTTTGACATGTTTTTGTCTGGCTAAAACTTTAATGTTGTGGGTGTGACCAATCGGATGCAAATGTTGTTTTCATCCCTTGCCGATGAGATGACCTCTGTCATTTCCCAGGGGAAATCAGGCTTTTGGAAGTATTTGATGGCTGCAAGTCTACAAATACACACACAAACACACACACATGAAATCAAATTCTTGCTTAAGGAGACACATAAATTGACCTACTGTATGCTTATACAAACACTTAACCCAAACGTTGCATTTCATGGGAGTCACACACAGGCAAAAATACAAACTCTCACCTCCCACAGTGTAAAGGCACACTTATGCAGATCTACACTGTTTAGACACCTCAGTGCTCTTCAAACCCTCACCGAACCCATTAATTGGTCATTGATGCTTGGAGAACACTTTTGACATGCTACAATTATTTACCAAACAGACACTTGACTGGCTAGAAAGAATCTTTTATGGAACTTAAATGGTTTTACACATATGAGGAGGCCATTGCAGTTTTGCTGACAGCCTGTCATAACCTTTGACAGGATAAAGAGGCCCACACCTCTCAACATAARTAACCCAGACTCTGCTGCTTACAGGATTCCGAAACCCAAAACATAGACGCACAAAGAATACATTCCTTTTTTTGTGATGATTCACATGTATGCATGCATTGTGTACGTGGATGTCATGTGGATAATGCTGCATGCATAGGCCAGCTTTAATACTGGTCTGAAAAAACAGGCTCTTTTGTACATTGTGAGGCAGTCAGCATCTGAGACCAATAAAATAGTGGCCTTTGGGTCACTGCTTGAAGGATGAAGAAGGAAGATATAATCATACACACAGGACACAACACCATTTTTTTGTGCTTTCGCCGCATATTTGGGCACGACGAGAGCGCGGGTCCTTCATAAGTTTAATATTTTCGCAGTCTGACCTTTTGTCACTAATAGAGTGGCTTGCCAATAAGTGTATATTGTATCTTTAGGGGGTGCGGCCATATTAGTGTGGCAGTCGTCGGCTGGGAAAGGAGAAAGACTAGCTGCGTGGAAGAAACACATGGTGTTGAGGTGGATACAGACAGGAAACATGTGTGTGCTTATGGGAGAGGATGCGTGCCTACATATGAGTGGGATTGTGTGCTGGTGTGTGAGGTTGCACATGTGTTGGAGACATGGTAGGAATGAGTTCTCRTATTTTTTGCAGTCTACTTTGTATTGACATTTGGAATGTTTCTGGAAAATGGAGCCTATAAGCCAGCGAGGTTCCCAGTCAGAAACCACAAGCCAAAGTTAAGCCTCAGCATTGCAGTGAACCATATGCTAAACCTGTGTCATGCTAAATGCTGAAAACCCGACAGTAGTGACTGACTAAAGCCATAAGATAAACACAGCGGCAAAAACAATTTTAGGCTTTTTTGGATCATTTGCTTGATAGAAGGCATAACTTTGTGAAGGAGGACTGAAGACAGTTTCTTTTTGTAAACGGGCCATGTTATTTTTAGTGGGAATGATGTCTCATTATCTTACTATTATCTTATTATTATTAGGCTTATGTGCAGATGTGCCTTGGACTGTTTTTTTTCCTTTTCATTGGTAATATTCCTCATGGATTTCCTTCCAATGATGTGAAGCAGTGGTCCCCAAACTACGGCCCGCGGGCCGAATTCGGCCCACCTCCCCATTTGGTCCAGCCCCCAGAAACATACCAGACAGCATTTCGTTTTTTTTTTCATATATGTGTATTTATATTTGATTATAAAGTTGGACTTTTGCAATAAAATGTTCCTTATGAACTATTTTCATTATTAACTATTATTAGTTAGTAACCATTTCATACATACACGGATATAACGTGACATTCTGTTCCACCCTTCTGCTGTCTGTGCCCCAATCTGGCAACTCCCAGAAAAAAAATCCTAAACCCGCACCTCTCAAAGAGAGAATGGAATAATGGCGAAAAGGTTAGGTAAGAGAAAAAAATGATTCAGAATGCAGGGCATTTAAGCTGCAGAGGACAAACAATTATTATTTTTTTGTTCATCTGTCAAGAGGTGGTGGCGGTATTCAAAGAATACAATCTGTGATGACACTACGAATCCCGTCACAAAGACAAGTATGATAGCTTGCAAGGCCAAATGTGAGCAAACAAACTCTCAAAGCTAAAAAGTGGACTGTTAGCTTAGCAGAATACATACTGTGAAGAACCCAGAGAGGGTTATTTGATTGTGCTTTCTGGAAAACAATAAATTTTTACATTTAGGCACTCCTGCAATAGTCACACTTTTTCTGTTACAAAATGACTCCGGCCCCCCACCAGAGAAGGAAAAAGTTATGTGGCCCTTACAGGAAAAAGTTTGGGGACCCCTGATGTAAAGTATATTTGACTACCTCCACTCTTCTGTCATACCAGCACTATGATTGGTTGGCAGGGACTATAGTTTGCACCACCAGCACCTGTTGTGAATGACTCCAGCAGTCTGAGAAGCACTTTATCTCTTGTCTCCCCAACAATCATTACAGCAAGCTTACAGGATTATTATAGCCCAACCTTAGCACTGACTGACACATATTCTTGTGGGTGTATTCTTCAACTGATGCTTGATGTTATTTTCTTCAACTTATATTTCATCCCCCAGGTTGCAAAGACAAATTCACTTTATTTAGAGCAGGCAATAATTAGAGCAGATGTGCTGTTTGATTTCCACCTTGATAACACCCTCAGAATGTTGTCAGAGAGTGTAAACATGTCCCGACTCTTAGTTTGGCTCCTTTCATTTGAATCATTTGTTCTTGTTGCCGTTTGAAAAACAGGTTGTTGTGGCGTTTGTTCGTGTTTGTGAGAGTCTGTTTCTGTTACTGTGAGTTGTCTTTGTCAGGTGTGCGTGTTTGAGAGTTTCTCCGTGATCTTGCTTTATTATTTTTGTTTAAACATATAAGTGTGTGTGTGAGAGAGTCCGTGCTTGTGTGTGTGTGTGTGTGTGTGTATTGCACGCAGGTTAGGATTTTTGATCTTAGTAGGGCGACGTGAGTTGCCCTGGGCGGTGAGGCTCATTAGGTATGTACTCCTCTGAATGTGAAAGTATTTGTTAAACCACATGACAAGAATACCTCTCTGCTGCAACAGATGTGCTGTAATTAAAGAGGGCTTAAGTTGTCTTAGAGCTGTGTGGAAAGTMATCAGCAGCTGATAAGTTTTACAACCGTGCCCTCCCCATCTCTCATTCACACAAAAACAGTCACACACACTCACCGTGTGCAAAGCTGTACAAACATACTAAACTACACACACATAGATTATATA
>NW_013952448.1:1434680-1437673 GCF_001266775.1 Austrofundulus limnaeus
CATATATATATGCTATGTGTACTTCGGTCATGTTTAAATGCTTTAGTATTTTAAAACAATATTTATTTAAAATATGAACATATTTTAGTAATTAGGTAAACAGAGTGGTGATTTTCAGTTTTTTTCTGAGTGAACACTTGTACTTTTGGCTGACAGCAAATATATACATGCAAATGTATTAACACAAAAAATAAGGTACATTTTTATTATTTATTAATGAAAAATGCATTTTTTTRTTCAAAAAATGGCTGATTTGAATAAACCGACAATGTTTACAGTAATCAGATTTTAGAACTAAAGCGACGTGTTAACCCATTATTGAAGTCTTTTGCCCTCCAAGATAAAGAGGGCAACTGATCAGGGTTATTATCCATTCTGGAGTGAATCAAGGAGATAATGGCCTATCTGTCAGCATGAAGCCTCCATAAAGCCATTAGCACCTTTTGTTGTTCCCCTCCTGTTCTCCAAACGTGCTGGGCAGTTCAAAAAGGCAAACGAGGCAATCTGTTAGCTTTGCTTCAACTCTTTGTTGCCCCCAATTCAAGCACGTAAACACACACATACACACACACGCACACACAGAAAAGCAGAGAAGCATTTATTTAGACAAGTGTCTCTTTTTTTCCCCCTGATATGTTGAATCTAGCTGAAATGTGTTTGTGATAAAATGCAGGGAAAATATTTTTTAAAAAAGGGGGATTGCTTGCAAACGTCTAAAATTTTTTTTATAACCAAATGTGTTTTTTTTAATCAAGCAAGAYATCTCATGCATTTGTTTATGTTGGTTTTTTTTCCCACTGCAAACAATGTAGAGACATTTTGCAGGAGTGCAGAAAGCCAGGGGAAATCAACTCCCATAGTGCATTTCACAACTGCATTATTTATGATAATATTTTTTAGTAAAATTTTTTTAAAAGCACATGATCATTGAACTTTTATTATTATTGTTTAGCTTTATGCTAACCTAAAAGGCTTCCACACAACATAAATGCTACACAAAGGAGGAATTACTGTTGAAAACAATAAAACTTAGAGAACTATTTTTAATTTAAAACTGAGAGGTTTTCTTTTTTTTTCTTATTTTTTTTTTGCCTCTTCATGTTATTTGAACCACTTTTGAAAGCCTACAGTGGAAGAGTAATGAAGACAGCGTGAAGGGCGGTGGTGCAGAATATCTCACTCAGATTTTCTTTTCCATTTTCTTCACTTTCCATGCATACGAGTGATTACTGYTCATGTAAAGAACACTTGAAACTACTACAGATCAAGTATATCCAARCTCATTCACATAGTTGCACATATTAAACATACTTATCTATGTCTTTATTGTCCTTTGAAGTGTTAAAACTGTCAAATTAGCATTGATGAAAGAGGCTGCATCAAGCATCTGTGAGATCCAGCCAGGAAGCAGAGCTGCGGACAATCTTTCTTCATCTCTTTTTCTTTCTCTTTCTCTCTCCACCCCTCTGTGCCAATGATCTTCCTCCTCCTCTGACAGCAGGAGCTCCCAGTGGCTCTCTTCTTTGCCTCTTTTTTCCCCCTCTCTCTCTCTCCTGTCTGTGTTGCCTTTGGCAAATTGGCAAATAGTGTTTTACTAACGTGGGTACATGTGTTAAGCAGGGATCAATTGTTTGTTTAACAGGATGCCTCTATTAGACTGGGAGGGTGTAATTAGTGGTGAGGCCTTTTCTTAATACAAGCAGTGCCGGTAAGTGGGAGCACAGAGTAAAGTCTATCCAATCAATGCCAAATCTCAAGAAAGGATTGGCTGCGGTTTGGTTTTGGGAAATTACATTTATGATAAATCTCATCAGCCRAGTCTCAGCTTTCAATGGAGTTGTCGTCAGCATCCTACTGTGCATCCGCGGTTATTAGCCTAAAGCCCAAATCAAGTATCCATAATGAACGTGCACAGGGCATGGATAAAAGCCCCATAATGTTTGATTATTCCCATTGCTGTTTCACTGTTTTGCTTTGTTGACATCAAATGAGCTCTTTGAAACACCTCATACCAACTGTGGGCTGTTTGTCCCCACGCTTGCCAGCTAGGCAGATCAGCATGCCATGCCAAGAAAGTGCACACAACAGAGAAACAAAGCAAATCATGCCCATGCTTCCTCTTTTTTTCCCTCCTAAACTCAGTATTGTACATCAAGTCACATATTATGAAAAGATTCTAAAAAAGGGCTAAAAATACATATTATTTAGAAAATCAAATAGCTCATGTATTCACTATGAGCACCATTTGGGCCACAATTTGCTCTAAAAACTAAAACATTTTATTGGCCTCTGGCTCAGACAGCTCAAATGGCTCACGTGCTGTCTTTTCTTTCACTGTTTATTATGCATTATTCTAAAACATAAAAGTGAGCAAGGTGAACAGCATTTGTAATAAAGTAAAGGTACTAATATAGATTTTTCACTGTGGGGAAAAAAATTAAAAGGTGAACATTTGTACAAAATTTAAAGATACACAAATGTGTGCACATTTCATTGCATATGTGTATTTTGGTGTTTATTTAGTTGCCTTAGGAAAGACAAAAAAAATTCTTACTGACAGCTCTGCTTGAATGTCAGTRTCTCAGTAGTGTGGTAAACAAGAAAGAAAAGAAAAAAAAAGAGTTGTGAATAGATCCTGACTAGATATAGTAACAGATTTGTTTTTCTAAAGTAAATCAGAAATAATTGGCTTACAAAAATACAATCCATCATTAGTGGTCTGAATCCTCAGATGAACCAAATTAGACAACCCCAATGAAACACTTTTACAAGCACAGCACTCAGGCTAATTTTATACTCCAAACAAAATTGTATTTGGCATGTTCTCATACTTCTGTTGAACATGATGCTGCAGGCAAATACAAGTAAACTCACCGCAACTCCAGTTATATTCATTAAATGGCACCCATGTCAGATCAAAGAGCTGCGTGTCACAGCAATCGCAGATACAACTCAAGTTAAAAACAAGAAGTAAACACTGATATATATATATA
>NW_013952448.1:1437713-1460067 GCF_001266775.1 Austrofundulus limnaeus
ATATATATGAAAGCAAACCAAGTATTTAAAAATGTCTTGTGCTGTCATTGGCTTGTTGCAGGCAAGAGTGAATTTGGGGAAGCAAAAACTCAGCAGCATGCCCAGGGCGCAACAACACAAACTAACTCAGGGCCTTGTTGATGTTCACATATCCAGCAATCACAAGCATTAAAATAAATTCAGCATGTGTTAAATGTATTGTTAGCTCTTCTTTAAAATGTGCAGATGTGAGAATGTGCTGCACGGCTTTGACATGTTATGCTGTGAATTTGTTTAGCACCTGTAATGCTACAAAACACTAAGGCGCTCGCTTGTTTTAAACACGTTAAATGAAAAGTACAGAAAAAACATTAACATTATAATAGTTATAATGCTAGTTACTATTAATTATTGTTTTACACATGCTAATTTTGCTTTTGTAATGACGTACACTAATTACATGACGTTAAATCTTACTCCTTAATCCAGCAATCAAATGCAATAAACTTGTACTCCTTACTTACTATGCAACAAAACAGTGCATGCTAGAGGCTCATTGGATAGTTCTCTGGGGTGTTGTCTGAGTAGACATGCTATGCTAACTGGCAGCTACAAATYGGCAGTATGCATGGGACCAAGTGACTGACAGTCTCAGAACCTACATGCCAGCTGATCCTGTCCCTTACCAATACCAACCTGGCACTGCTGGCCATTGTTGAATTAACAATTTTACACATCAGTTAAATGGTGGTGGTGAAGCTGAACTGATTCTGAAACAAATACCAGACTAATGGCAAAACCAGTGGCATTCAAATGAAAGGTATTTATGGAACATTGATGTATAGTATTAATAAAAGTAGCAAAAATATTTTATGGCTTATTTAAAATGCGATTTTCAAGGGGATGCAAAGCCCAAAATCCACTTTTTTAGCAGTTAAATGTGTTTTGTTGTGTACTTGGAGTCYCTAGGAGTGCAACAAAGTTGAATTTAGTCTCTTCTGGTGCTGCAATTATCTGATTATAGTTTCCAGCCCGTTCAGTTTTCTCTATTTTCTATGATGTTTTCTGAAATTTTACGGTGAATTATTTGTGACAAAACTGCCAAATAAGATCTGGACTTACCAACTACAATTTGGTCGTCTTCATTCTCCTCCAGCTCTGGGTCAGACTCTGGCTCCAACATGTAAGTCTGGATGGACAGGTCTTCTGTTGTTGACATATTGTAATTAAATTGTAAATTAAATGTTTCTGCACCACTAGAAAATATCTGTCTCAAACTGAAATAAAATGGCCTGGAAGATGGAGGTGGGCTGTGTGTTAAGCGCCTTAAAAGAACAGTATCAAAACGAGCTGTTTTGAGACGGCCCTCAGAAAAGGTGTGAAAGAGAGGCTGGTAAAATTATAATCAGGAATAATTCAGACTAAAGCATTGTAGTTTCACTTCATAAAGAATCACAATTGAATGATTTAAATGTGAAAAAGAAGGACTTAAAAGCATATTTCTGCTTTGACTGACACACAGTAGCAACACGCTAGAAAAAATTAGTTGTGTCGAATGTGGTAAAGAAACATGAGAATAACCATTTGCATACACAACACACTCAATGACTCTTCCAAGACAATGAATGAATAATATTATTAAAATACACTAATTTAAAAAAAAGTAATGAATGTTTGTGGATAAACTGTTCCCACGACCATACATTTGAAAGACAACTTCAGTGTAAAGGCGGGAACATTGGCATTTCCATACCAAGCACCAAGACAGTTTTACTTTCATTACATTTCCAATMTAAACAACCCTGCCCATTCTCCAACTAAGCAATAAGTGGCAGAGTGACATTCGAGTGGGGCCACCCCTTCTCATCTATTGTTACAGCTTTTGAAGTCCCTTTTCAGGTCATTAAGCTCCATTTCCCATTCACAGAGAGCTTGTGTGGCAGCCGTTTGAGCACAACAATGGACCCTAATGACTTAACGCTTCTGTTTTCATTCTCCACCTCTCCCACTCCGCTTCTCCCCCTCCACCTTTTCGCCCACTTCTCCATTCGCCCCTGCAATCGTCCCCTTCACCTCTTTAATAGTTTGCTTGCACCCCTCATTTGGCTGCCCACATTTTGTTATGGGGCATTGTAATGGTTTGCAGCTGTGGGTTAAAATCTGGGTGTAATGTTAACCCAGGCAGAGAAGGCTGACCCAGTGAGAGGAGGTCAACATATTGTGCTAGTGCCAGGCCTATAGGGTCTATTAGAGGCTATAAAGGCTATTTTCTGACTCCATGGTGAGCCTTTTGAACAAGGCTCATCGCCGCTTTTGTCACAAAGTGCTACTTAATGAGTCATGAGTTTAAAATCTTTGTATGGATAAGAGGAGGCGTGGTGAAGTGGATTGGCTATATTGGTTGCTGAGCAAGTCAAATGCTTGTTCTCATGCTTTGAGCCTATACCGGACATGGCCGAATGTAGCAAAAGAATGTCTTGAAGAAAAAAAGGTCATGTCAGGGTGAAGAGAGTTGGATGTAACTGTGCTAAACATGCATTCGTATAGATGCAGGGTAGAGTATTTTAAAGTGCAGCACACTAAAACACAAAAATGCATTAATCAATTTATTGTGTGTAATAAGTTTACTCAAACATGTGCAAGTCGTCATCTTTTCCTCAACAGAACCAGTAAGACACGGTTTATCCTCCTTTTCGTACAAGTGGCAAGCAAAGCCACAACCTGTACAGAAAAAAAAGGCACAAAGGTAATCGGCAAAATCAAACTGACCCCTGTCACACTCCCTCTCTGCAAGTGGCGTAATCTTAATTAAATCAGCCTCACAGAAAGATGTTGACACTGAGAAATTGCAAAAACCTGGGAGGCCTTTATGAACCACTAAAAGTTCTGTGAAAAGAGAGCGGAAAAAAATTGTACCTCTGACTTAATAATGTCTCCTGTGGTGTTCCACTCCATTATTTCTCACTGTCTTAAGGAGATAATTCTCCTCCTAACTTCGCTAACCCTATACTGACAGCCAGTGTGATCATACATGGTGGTCCAATGAAGATGCCTCAGTTGTTTAGATGGTTTCAGCTATTTGTACCCATACAACAGACTGTCAACTTATGTCTCCATAACCAAACCTATTCAACATGTCCAGTTGGACAGATATCATTCTAGGCTATGTTCACACTGCAGGAAAATGCAGCYCAAATCCAATTTTTCTTGCCCGTGTGACCCATATCAGATCATTTYATGACAGTCTGAACATRACAAATCCATTTTTTTTTCAAATCTGACCCAGGCCTTTTCAGTACGTGATACTAAACTGGTGTTGTTTTTTAATGAGACTGCAGTCTGAAGGCTCATGTCATATTTTATCAGACTTTTACTTTAGTGAAGTGGGGATGAGCAGATGAATCCAAGTAATTATAATATTGATACCAACCTTATAATATAACCAATATAATTTTAAATCCTGTAACTCTACGTCTTCAGCTACGGAACAAAAGTCCACTTGCATTGTATTTTTTCTTTTAATTTTCCATGTCCTGGATAACTAAGAATCGACAGAAATATAATCTTAATGTCGGTCGCTGGCCGTATCAATGCTAAAGTTATTGGATCAATACTTTACTTTCAGCACGTTGTTCCCGTTCCAAAAATAAAATGTTGCACCAGAGCAGCCAACAAGAGGACAGTTGAAATGTCATCAGTGGACTATATGTGCATAACAGATAATTATTTAATCAGTTCTGTTGCACAACAACTTTAGAATTGACAAGCTAACATTTAGCATTCATAGACTACTTCTCATGCTGAATGTCATCTTCTGCACATGTGGGTTGCAAATAATTCTGTGGAGAGTTCACACTCTTTTCAGGCTGCTATTTTGCCAGAATAAAACTACATCATCCAACACGTTTTTTGAGTTATTATCAAAACCTACCAAAGGTTGTGTCAGATAATGAGCAAAACAAACAACAACAACAACAAAAAAATAAGGTGTTATAACTACAGTTTGGGTTTTACTGACACACTTGCTTTTATGATCACTGAGTCATTGCCAAGGGACCAGTTTGTAATTATGCTCTTCATTGTGCCTTTATTGGCATCCATAGAGGCATTTGTAACAGTTCAGTCACAAATAATCACTTGTACTCTCTCTAATTACTTAAAGAAAATGATTGAGATGTTTTCTCGCACTGCTTGCATAATTGCTCATCCAAGCAATTTAAACATACTCAGTCACATTCTGTTTTCGTTTTCTGTGAAACTTATAAAACTTTGTTGTTTTTTTTGTTGACAGAACTGCATAATTACACCACATTTAAACCATACTGATATTAGTTCTGTCATGTATCAAACAAATTTTGACCTGAATAGTGTGTGTGTATATATATATATATANCTAAAGATAATATCTAAATGTAAACAGTCTACTTAAAAATAAGCAGAATCAATTTTCCATTCAGTAGCGCCTCTGCTTCTAATGATATTTTTAACAGAGCTTTAAGGTTTAAGATAGTAAACATTTCAAGGAAAACCAACAACAGCGTTATCTATTCCTTTTGAAATGTTTACTGTGCAATGAGAAGTGACAGAGTCAGGAAAAGCCCAAGTCCTGGCTCGGCCAGATCTGCATATGAATGGCAGGCTGCTCCATGCAGGTGGCATGTGATAAGAGTCCTAATCTAGATGAAAGACCCCGGTGCAGGCCTCCCCTATTAGCTCTGATGAAGCCAGGGTGTGGGTAGAATGCTAATGCTCAGATTCCTCTCTCCAAACCTTGCCCGGTTTCTACAGCTGACTCCCAGTTTGTTGTAAGGAGACCATTGTAAACAAGGCCAAGGAACATTGCTGGGTGGCTCGCATCAAAAAGTGAAATTGGCTGCTTTGTCACTGCTGCAGGCAGAAGGACTGACAAATGTAAGGCCAGTGTTTTGGTGCCATCATTTGATCATCCTTGTCTCAGCCACTGTTCCGTGTCCATGTCCTGGATATGAGTGACGGCAGATTTTGCCTTAGGGCAACTGTAATGCATTATGCATGTCCATTATTCMTCTAATTATTTACAATGCTTTTCACATCGGTGGTTATTCATTCATTAATTATTGCAGTCCTTAATGCAATAGTATCAAATATATTGTTATTAATGATAAACCATTTAAGGTTTTTTTGTACTTCCAGTGGTCATTTTTCTTTCAGAGCCAAATACTCTAAAATATAGAGCATTTGTATAGAGTATAGAGTCTATATCAATAAAAGAAAACAGTRGAGCTAATTTAGACAAGGATTGACTGGATAGGGAGGGATTTTCTGCTACAGACAAAGAAGAAATGAGCTTTTCAAACTCATCAAAAAAGAGAAATTACAAATGTTTACCAAAACTGTTTGGGGGGATTGCAGGCCCAGTGCTGAAAATATAGCATCTCAGTAGGCGTAGATACTTGGAGCTGTGCTACAGTGTAGGATGCTAACAGGGCAGAGGCTGAGGCATGCCCTGAAGCACCTCTTATCCTAGGCAGAGTGTCTGATAGCAAGAYTGTCATTTGCTCTATCAAACATTCCCTTTTTCCATCCCTACTTTCAAACACACACTAATGCACTTCTTTTCGCTGACTCTTAGATAGATCACATCCAAAAACATATAGGGTAGGTCAATGCATCAATGCTAACTTAAATAATTTATTCTGCATGTGTACACAGTCTTAATTAAAGTTAATTATTTATGGCCACTACGGAACTGGAGCTGTATTTACTTTCCTAGTTAAAGAGCTGATTTTGACTGTTATCTACAATGTTATGTTTTCTCTTTTTTTTTCTTTTTTAGTTATGTTTACATATTATCATTCTACAAAAAACTATTAATTCCGGAAATATTGTGATTGGAACGTTTCATTCATATAATCCAAACAATGCTACTGCAACACAATAACAACAATCTATCACATGTACATTTGGTGTTACGTTGCTGACATATTTATTATACAGCATTAGCAATAGTTAACCTGATGCATTTTGAGGCATTTGATAAATGTTCAATGMATGAATTTTTTTTATAGGTTTGTTGTTGCTACATTGCTAAAATGTTAAAGTACGAGTATGAAAAGCAGCATCCAGCACCAACCTGCATCAGTTGCTTTATTTTGATTTGTTCCTATTGAGTTGATRTGTCGGCATATGATGCTAATATACATCAATTGTAATTTATCATCTTCTGTTCTGTCATTTTCACTCAAAACCACTTAAGTATAAAGGTAGAACAGAACAGTAAAACAGAATTTTATGAATAGTTATTTTGTTTACTGTTTGAGCTAAATAACAATAAGCAAGAAATCTAAAACCTAAGTTGCTCTTACATAACAAAATTCACTGAGGCCGGACAATATTGATATAAAAGAGAATGGTTACTGCTATAGTCCATATGGAGAGACAGAGGATGACCTGCATTCTACAGTCAGCTTTAGTTTTACAGGAAATTTGCWCTCTGAACAAATTGATTGACTGTTMCGATATGATCCTCATTTAATTGATATCAATTCTGTACTTCCAATCAAGATTGTCTGCTAACAACTCTAAGTCAAATATTTAATGAATCAACATTATCATTACAATTTCCTCTGCCTCGGGTGAAACATTAGCTCTGCTTAAGGCCAAGGCTTTCTGGATGTTTCCAGTCTCGCTGCCAGTGAGGCTCGTCCTGGGACTCCTGGAGCCAACACAGCGATCCAGTTACTCTTCTGTGTGTTGCATTACAAAAAGAGCACATTTGGTTCTGCTAATCAGCTGTAATGCTATTGCCATCGATAAAGTGTGTGAAACATCATTCTTGAGAGTTATTCCTCAAGCCATTTAGCCTGGTAATTGACTTTTAAAGCAGTCTGAGCCGAGGAGTGATACCACAGACCAGGTGGGCTGCATACAGATATATCTATCATTTCGATACCCGTGCTGATATGATGGGAGGTGGAGGCGGAACTCTTACAGCTCCCCAAAAAACAGGAGCATCTTGTCTCATTTATCCTCTCTCCCCATGTGTTACTTAAAGCAGATAATGCAGAAAGCTTCTCTGCTGAGTTGGGGAGGCAGCATATTGATTTTATCTTAGATGAGGTCTCTGAAACCTCATTTACTACTGTTGTCATCATGGTAGAAAATCAGTGTCTGACAAGCNCCCCCCCCCCAATATCTATCCCAACGGCCATCTTGGAGACTGTTGAGGGATGCTAATGTGTCTAAGCATTAGTGTTGTCCTCTTCCAGTACCGCTGTTGACAGAGCACTTGCATGATAAGATGTATGAGGTCAGATAATGTTGCTGCTGACTAACCATTGTGCTGTCTAAATAAAGCCCTGTGTTAAATCACTGATCTGCTCTTACTAGGTTACAGTGCAAACACTGCAGARCGTCCCAGGTGGAGCTGCTTGGCATGTGGGTCACAGTGAAACATGGCACTCCTTTGCCCAGAGGTCTTCGGGTGTTTGATGAGCTGTTGTAACAGATTCCTTGCAATGATTGCTGAACGCAGTGTTCAGTGGCCGCAGTGAGTAAGTAATGGTGAACAATTAATTTCATTTTGAAAGATGCATGTGCAAAACAAGACAGGACAAGTTGTCAAGTTGAAGACAAGATGTAAGCTAGTTTTCTTTTCTTTTTGTYATAGCAAGACCGGCACAATCAAACCAAACATGATCCATTGTGAATAAGCTCTTCGTTGGTTCGCGACACCGCCCTGCTTTCATTAAACAAACAAAAGCCTGAGTGACAACAAAAAGCACGTGAAGGAAACCAGTCCTCAGAACATGACTCATCTTCAAAGCACCTCGAGCCTGRAAATAAAATAATTGTGCTCTCATCTAGAAATTGTGTATTTCTGTGTATTTATGAACAGCTTTTGAGATWTTTTTTTCATTAAATATGGTTGAATTGTGCATAGAGAAGTGATTCAATGTAATTAAACTAATTAAAGTACATCATTAATAAAATATCACTGAAGCCAGCTGTTTACAGTGTGTGCTGGGGGCCTGGGGTGTTTATGTTGAGATGGGAGGCAGACAGACAGTGTATTTTTAATATGTGCTTTTAAGGGTTCCCTATGGTGAAGATCTTCTCCAGGGACGGGGCTCCTTTTGTAACAGTCCCCGTGGAAGCATCCTAACAACATTCACAGACACATATGCACAATTTCTGCAGAAAAAAACACTAATTTTTGTTTATTTATTCAAAGTAGTTAGTCCTCAGGAAGTTGCTTTATAGGAACAATGCTGACACAACATTATAATATTTCAAAGTTTTTATTTGTCTTCTGCCAACAGAGATTTCTGGTTAGTTACCAAACTCAGTRATTAAGAGGAAACATATGTATTGGTTTTTGGTTGTTTACTTTAAAACAAAATAATGTCCCTGCATTTGCATGCATTCAATTATGCATATTTTTGCTTATTTTTTACATTTTCAATTTCATCTATTTGTGCAATAATAAATGTTTTAAATTTAACAATAATCTGAAAAAAACATGTAAAATCAAATTGTATTTTTTTCTCCCATGCACCTAAATGTGAATGGTTTGTTTACTTCAAGAGATGCATATATTTAGGGTAAAACACTAAAAACAGGGGCATTCAAACTAATCCGAGGCAGATTGAGTCCTGGCATAATGGCACTCTTAACAGATAATGCAGACATCATGCAATTATTCAACTTATGTTTTTGTCATGTCACTTGTGCACAATGAGGTGGGTTCTTTTTAAAGCCAATAAATGAGGGATTACTCTGGTGATTGGCGACAGGTTGATAAAGAAATGATGAACACGGTGAAACAGAGACCAATTAATAAAGAATTTGTGTCTGACTGTSTGGTCAAAGGGATGGAGCTGCTGAAAAATGGAGGTCATATGTCCCAAAGTGGTCAGTAATCCCTGTGTGCCACCCACTCACTTAAAGTGAAGCTTTGTGCATTACAACACTGGCAAACCTGTGCACCTTGACTAGAACAGCTCATATGTTTTTAAATATTAGAAACAYCWTGCATGTATTTATTTTTTGAGCAATGCAATTTTTTAAAACAATTTAATCCAAGTGTCTACTTAATGTGCACACTGGCACTTAAAATGACTTGTAACTGTGTGTCGGTGTGTGCCTATGTGACGAATGGTCATGGAGGTGACCTCTCTTAAGAGCAGTCACTGGTGAGAGCCAGCATGTGACCCTTGGCCACTTAGGGACATTAATCACAGCCCTCTCCTTCATGCTTTTATCAACCTGCTGAAAGCTACTGTCCAGCCTCCACCCCCACACTCCTCTTCATCAGATCACCCCTTCAGCCATTCATAAGGCTCTCTTCAACTTCAGACTGCAGGTATCACTCTGTCACTACACATTTATCAGGGGACACTCTAATCAGCCAATGGGCCCAGAATATGGAAATGGGATCCCTGCCACTGATAAGGACAGCCTGGATTATCCCGGGCTCTCCTTCATCAGATAGCTCCTGAAGAATGGTAACAGGCTGGAACATTCCGCCATTGTTTTGCAGCTGTGTTGATTGAAGACGATCTACAAGGGGGAGTGCATGGGAGGAATATGTGAATTAGTGCATGAGTTTTCTAGTGTGTGTTCATTAGTGACTGAAACAGCATCAGTACAAGTGCAGGTGGTTGCTAGGATTGTTCTCATAATTGATTTGGGCACTTGTTTGCACATAAAATAATGCATATTTTCATAAATGTTCACATAATGTTTGGATACACACAGAGCCAGACGTTTTTGTGCATCAAGCACACACATAAGCTATGACAGAGAGTGTAGACAGCAACCTATTGTGTATGCATGATGATGAGCAGGTCTACAGACAAAAAAATAAATAAATAAAACCTCCTTCTATTGCATTAGTGGAAACTAAAATAGGCCATGCCTAATTAGGACCTCACAACCTGAGCTGTTTCTTCAAAGGCAGCCTCTCCTGTGCTAATCTGAGGCATTGCTTCATTATGAATTTTTCAAAGTCCCACCCAGCTGTCAAGTGAGCTTGTTGGGAAGGCCGTTATTAGTGTAGCAAGCACAGGAGGCACAAAGCCTGGTCTGTTGTTCTGTACTGCTCCCACCCTCATGCAAGCACACACACACACACAGGCCAACGTGCACACCTTGACCCCCAGATGAGTTTGTCTGCCTCTGAAGGGCTCAGGTGTTTTGACTTGAACACACTCCTTACAAAGAAGTATTGACACGACAAGGAGGGTTCCTATAAAATTTGTTGCAGGAAGAGAGGGAGAGCAAGGCCCATCGCGGCTTATCTTATCAGATCCGTTATTAGCTGCCATTGGTGAAACTATCAAAAGAACATTAGCTAACAAGAGAAGCTCAGTCCAGCGTTGGCAATAAAGCACACCTCTATTGGCTGTCAAGTGATTTATATAAGCGACTTAAATGGTTTTTTGGTCGGGCTTTGATAAAACACAAAGGCACTTTGTGGTTGACAAACTCAGCTGAGTATGAACCCATAGGGTGCAGCCAGGGTCAAAATCAACAAGACCGGTAACATTATGATCGACTCGTGTAACTCATGTCACAAAGCAGTCATGGATATTCCTGTCTTTCAGAATTCAGTTGTCTGATTGATAGCAATGTTACGCTACAATGAAAAAGTAAACAAAGCTTTTCAGATTAAAGTCTGGATTCAAGGTTTAAAATGTCTGTATAAGCATGTACATTTTCTTTTCAGAGATTCACTCGTATTTAGGTCTTCATGATAGAATTAAAATACATTTGTGCATTTAACTGTGCATGTAAGGAGAGAGTTTCCTCACTCAGTGTATTTCTTAAACGCAACAATGAATCCCAGACTTCTAATGCTGAACAATCCGCAGAAGCACGCGCTGTAATTAGGGACTGCCTTGATCATGGGCAGCATGACAGGAGTTATTCATTTTGTAAGAAGACTTAACCCTACAGTTTTAAAATCATTAGCTTGCCTATCTAACCTTAAGGCTGACACTGACCCATGTAGTATTTGCCACGAAGACTGGGGTGTAATAATAGTATCTGACTTCCCTGACTCTTCAGACAGCCTGGAAAGGGTGAGGGCGTTCATGCATGCAGACAGCTAAACAGATTTTAATTGCTTCTTCGAACAGCTTCGGTAGTGATATCTAAGTATGTGGCAGTGGTTCTCAAGTGCACTTAAACAGGCCCACCATGGAGATCACTTTCTGTTCTTGCAGATACTGATCCACATCATTGGTATGGATACAGTCATAACACAATGCTACATTAAGTCAAGAAGGCAGAAAGGTTAGGGATAGATGTGACAAAAGAAGCTCTCAGGTGAATCACTAGAGCCACAGAGGAGTGGGTTCAAGCATTTGAAACAAGACTCTGTGACTTTTTAAGTAAACATTATCTTGTTTCCCTAACCTTAAATTCAAAAGCCAGCCCTCTCGAATGACAAGAACTGGTGCTGGCATGTCTCTGAGCTCTTACTTCTTCAGTTTTCATCCTGTAAAGATATGATCGAGTCCTCCGCTTTCTTCAAAGAYGGCAGCAATATCAAGAACAAAATCCTTGTTACATAAATCTCTGTCACAAGCTGAATTCTTGATTGGCAAGCCTGACAGTGCACATGCTACTCGTAGTCTTTCACACATTTAGCAAGGCTCTTATGGCACACCAGCACAAGCTGCAGTGTCACGAGAATGTGCACATGGAGTGTCCATATCATGCTTAAATCTCCATTAAATTACTATCTCAAGTTACCCCGCACTTAATAAACAGCATATTAGTGCATTCTTTGCCATGCCTAACACATACAGAATTTCCACTTTTGAAAGTCCCACAAGACCAGGTCTTGTGTTGTTGGCATAACCACTCATGTTAAATAGTTGAAATAATGCAGATCATCTGCTCTGCCTCCAGCTCCTCAACTTCCATGATGAGCTGGGTCAGTCTGCTGTCATTACTGTGGAGGAAATCCAATGGCTTATGTCCACCTGCCAATGTGACACCCTCTTCAGTGAAAAAAAAAATCCCAGTAACCTTTTTTTTCATCTGCAGTGTCTCTGAGCCACAATGTTTGCTTTGTTATTCAGAAAAAAAAATCACAGGGGGCAGTGCACAAGGAGAGCAAACTTGCTGTATGTTTGAAATTAGCTTGTAGTCTTTATGACAATAGGAAGGGATGTCATATTGAAAGATTACTTGGGTTACTCCACCCAGTCTGTCTGTCACCTCCATACCTTCAGGGGGCTCTAATCACTTTACCCTATAATTACCTCCCCACAAAAGGCCCAGTTGAAGTTCCTGTAAAATAAACCTGATGCTATTGAGAAGAAGAGAGGTCTTTTCTTTTAATTAGGGTCATCCATCTTAACCTTGTCTACCTGAGGTGAAGTGAAGGGAGCCCAGGTCAAGCTCTCAAAACGTTCTCCCCTATTGTCTTGTTCTGCCACTGACGAGAGCACAATGTGGATACTGGCCACGACAGCCCTTTTGTTGCCTACTTTCTGGCTCCTGGTAGGATTTGTGACTGAAAGATCTTTTTTTTTTTTACAGTGACACAATACGAGCAATTCACAATGGGAACCCAATACTGCATGCAGGACTGTTGTGTGTGAAATGTGTGTAAAAAGAGACAATGAAATATTAAGTGTAAACTCATATCATTCAACAGCTGTTGGTATGACGTAACAGTTTTTATCTTGAATGAACAACTTGAGGCTTGTGGGAATGATATTTTTAAAAATCTGTATTGGCTGTTGTTCAAGTAGTGTCTAGATTACATGTTTGTACACCTAATCATTCACTTTTCTGCTCATACACCGTTGTACATACGACCTGTGAGTGCATCTGTCTATATTCCAAATTTCATACTTTTGTGTCAGTATGTCTTGCACACTGTGTGTTATCACCCATGTGTGTTTAGTCAGGCACCAGACAAGGCAGTGTTGTGTTTAGAATCTGTATTTCTTCTCCAAAAGCTGCGAGGTGAGGAGCAGGACTTGATGATCAAAAGTAATGTTTGTTTTTCTTTCCCGACCCCAAAAGCGAGAAACGCCATGTCCCAGCAGAGCATAGACGGGCAAAGTGCCTCCCACAGATCAGCTCTCCAGAGAAGATTGTTTTCCCCAGTGTGTGTCTATGTTTTGTGTGTGTTGTGTTTTGTGCTGTTTCATTGTTCCTTTTTCTACCTTATCTTCTCATTCTTTCCCCTCCTTCTTCACTCACTTTAGGTGCCGCTGGCTGTTACCTTGAGCTGACACTGATGTGCGCTGTCACCCCTCCTGCAGCTGATGGTAGAAATGAAATACGCTAGCATGCACACATACACAAAATACCTCTATAGACACACAGAGAGGACAAAAAATCACAGGCCTTTGCATGGTATCTACAGTATACACACTGCCTTCTCCCTCCTCATACTTTGTCTTCTCTACACCTCCTTCATATCTAATCTCACTGTATCAGACCCACAGTGCACTACGTGCTCTTTCATTGGTATTGAGATGGTGCAGTTGTATATTATTCATGGGTCGTGCGATCTGGGGCTTGTGTCATATGGCAGAAGTAATAAGAAGGAGTTCTGGTGGGGAGGTGATGCACACAGGTCTGGAGAGAAGGACACAAACCTTCCCCTCCTGTTGCTTTCTGTGTCTCTGAGCTCTTTGTATGTTGGTGCACAGCACAGCTTTGATTTATCTTAGAATGAAAAGCCCAAAATGAAGCTGCACCCTGTTTTGTTGTGATAGTATGTAGTACCACTTTTGTAAAAGGTCTGTATATCACAAAGTTAGAGCAAACTAAAAACTGAATTTCAATAATTCTACAAACAATTGGGAAGGGTGATCTGTACTTCAAATTGCACCTCCAAATAATAATAATAATAATAATAATAATAATAACAATAATAACATAGTTTGTCTACATTTCAGTATTGATTTATGTCACAGTTTGTAAATAAGACCTAGGAATACATAGACAAGGAGCTCAAGCAAAAAACAACTACAACCTTATTAAACCAAACAAAAAACAGACATGTCAGCAACAACTTCAAAAAATAACTCAAGGAGATATGGAGGAAAACATGGAGGACCACCGTACATGGTAAAAGCACACAATGCAAGACTGAGGGTGAATGAAGACAGAGAGGCATAAAAAAGGTTCAAACTGAGAATGTGCCTGGTTGCAGCTGGGACTAATAATAATGGGGAATAGGTGTGAGACTGTGTACCAGACTAAAAAAAAAAAAAAAAAAAAAAAAAAAAAAAAAGGGRYTTTTTTAAAAWTTTTTTTTAAAAAAAAAAAAAAAAAAAAAAAAGAAGCGCGACTTTCTAGATAGTTGTATTTACAAAACAAGGACAACTACATGCAGTATAGTACTGTATATCATCTTTTTCCGGTTTTGTATGCAAAGATGCAAATGAACTCTGTAATCTACAAATAAACTGCAAAATGAGCTGTAAAATGTCCCTTTATCGCTGTTTTACATGCATCATCCAAAGTTTTTCATCTAATAAAATTATAAACCAGTCTAACAAGTGGGGCTTGGTTCTTGTTAGGCATTGTGGTGTGTGTGCACCAAGAAAAGTACACCCTGCACTCTGCAGTCACTGACAGGACACAACAGTCAAAAAAACTTATAAAGCTTTATTTTATATACAGCATCTATACCAAAACAAGCAGGTCCATTTTATTATTTGTGAATCAGGCTCTGAAAATTTTCCACCAAGAATATAYATATTTTTAGGTTGAACTTACAATGAAATACATTGTAAATGTACTGAGACCATTTTCGTTGGTCTTCCAAAGCTCGACTTTTTAAAGACCACACAATTTACCTAATTTTTGCTCCTATGCAACCATCTTTCCTTCTCTGTATCTACAGTTATTGTCTTCAATATTAAAGTTGGCAAATGACAACAAACAAATAAACAAAAAATAAATAGACAAAAAAAATGTTCAATCATCCTTTGTAAAAACAAACAAACAAACAAACAAACAAAAAACAAATGTTCCATTACATGAAAGACATCTGATCTTCCACAATACCTCTCAACTTTACACAAGGAGCGGGGGTTGGGATGCTTTTGAGGGGAGGGCAGGGCAGAGAGCATACCAGCTGACCATTATTGGCGTATCAGAGGCTGAGTCCTGGTGAGAGATGTCTGAATGCGACATGTGGTTCACCACCTGGACCCGCTGTTTGACCCACTGGAGTGCGAGGGAGAGCAGGGACAGCCTGTACAGCCATTTGCTCATCAATGGAGGGCATCACCGCCACTTAACACAGCTTATTGATCTGTACAGCCTGCAGGGCCTCTGTTGTGGGTCCATTTCCTATTGATTATTTCAAGTTTATTCTTATTGACCGCGTCCTCTCTCTTCTAACCACTGCTCCCCTCTGTCTGATCCACCGGGGGATTTTTTTAAACAGTCATTTGAAATTATAATCTGTATGAGTAAATGTCATAATCGCCCCCAAGGCCTGGTGCAGATTGGCTGGAAAGAAGAGGTCTCTGAGGTCAATGACACTGGTCAATACCGGTCCATTTGTGTTATGGTTAGTGTTGTAGTAACTTCACCCAAAATGGCTGACCTCAGATCCCTCTTCCGTTCTCATCACCTTCATATGGATCCAGTCATTCTTTCTTAATTACAGTGTAATCATAAAAAATGCAATACAAACTATCACCGACAGTGGGATTTCATTTGTTATTGTTTCAACAAGTACGGTGTTTCTTCTAAGTGTGTATGTGTGGTTGTGTGAGTAAATGAAGAATGACGCACTTGCAGACTGCTCATCAATGCTTCATAGGTTAGATCATTAGATTTAAAGTGACAGCGTTACACAAGGATGGGGAGTGGGGGTTGCTTAGATAAAGATTGGCATATTGCTATTGATTTGCCACCCTTGGGGCTTCTTCTGTTACTATGGTTATAATCTGGGGAGTGCCTGATTGGGAAGCTTCAGGCTTGATGACACTGACACAAGGGGAATGATGCAACCATTATGATTTAGACTTGAAATTAAAATTTCATGACCATGTTTCTCCTAATTTCTAAAGAAAATAAGGTCTGGTGTAGGACTGATAACTCATCACTTACCTCAAATTTATTGCTCTGGATTACCGAGAATTAAACCTGGTATGTGCATGTCACTGTGGATAACCATCTGTGATCCTATAACCATTATTTTAACCCATGACAACGGCTGTGCTGCTTGTGCGAGTCAGGGTTTTTTGTTGTGACCCGATAGTTGGGGGGGGGGGGGGGGGGTGTTTGAAAATTCCTCTTGCAACTCATGCTGGACTGACAAACTCCTCAGCTGTCCTTCTAAAGCAGGCTGAAATAAGAGCAAGCCTCACAAGCTCTTTGATCTTTTTACTGCTAGGGTCAGGGTTGAAATGACACGTAAATGAGGGAGG
This sequence comes from Austrofundulus limnaeus, assembly GCF_001266775.1. Taxonomy (NCBI): domain Eukaryota; kingdom Metazoa; phylum Chordata; class Actinopteri; order Cyprinodontiformes; family Rivulidae; genus Austrofundulus; species Austrofundulus limnaeus. The sequence goes on from NW_013952448.1 coordinate 1,454,096, forward strand.
AATGACTTTTCATTTCGTCAACCTGTTCTGTTCCTGTGAAGCAAAAAAAAGGGGCAAAAAAAGAAAAAAAGCTTTTGGTGTAACATGACATAAGATTGTTTTTTTAAGTGCCCACACCAGCAGAGCGGCTGAACGTGCTTGTGCTCTCAGTTCACCGCCAACGCTTAGAAATATTTACTGTGACCAGTTAACAGCAGATAAAACTCACCCTGACAGAACGGTTTCATGTCAGCCTGTGAAGAGTCTACAGTCACAAGCAAGCGTGTGCAGGGATGTTCATTGTGAGCATTTTCACTATTCAGTTATTTTTGGAGCCTAGACGACTCCATGAATGCATCTGCTGGCTTCTGGAGCTCTGTAGAGAGATTAAAAGGATCCTTCTCCAGGATGTTAGGTGAGCAAAGAAGCTGTGGTAAATACTTGGCTAAAAGGAAGCAACCTTTGTAGCTGTTTACAGAGTGTAGTCTATGCTGGAGGTACATAAAGGCAACAAAACATGATCATTATGGGGTGCATTTGTACTAAATCGCTGTACAGAACATCTCCTTCCGAGTGCTGACATCACCCACGCATTGTTCTGACTACAGAGAGAAACCCCTGGAGCTGACAGAGGCAAAAGAAGAAGAGGAGAGAAGGGAAATCGGGTGCCATATCCAGTGCTCAAGTCTCGGCTTGTGTTCACTAGTTCGATATTACACCCACCCCACCCATTTTTGATTTGAACCTGACAGTTCTTTCAGAAGTGCCTTTCTCCATATCAGAGGGAGAAAATGAGAGCGTTGAATTCCACAAGATGTGAAAGGTGAAAAATGGGAGAAAAACACCCTCCCCCTCCAGTAATATGAAAAGGAAAACATCCAAACACAGACTGAAAACAAATACATAAATAAATAAATCAGCAACAGGAGTTGCAGTTGAGCAGAGAAACATTGCAAAAAAAATTGCAGCGGGGAGATTTTATATTGCGATCATATCAATAATTTATCTTCCAGAGAGATGCTGTTTCTGTTTGCCATAAGGTAAGAAGAGTTAAGAATAGGGAGACATTTTTATTATTGATGCTTTGATGCACAGCTCACATCTGGTGTTACACTGCCAACCCCCAAACAGTTCACAGCAATGCCCTTCGCAAAATGACTGAAACACTGTCAATTGTCTACACACACGAACTGTTAGTGGCAGATGGTGTCAGGTCCAGGTTACAGAGCCTCGTGAAATTCCAACACTTTCTCCTCAGAGCAAATACAAACAGTTTACAAGTTTACTTCTGCACTGTTTTTAAAAGATATGTGTTTTAACCTCAAATTAAATTGTCATTGTTAAGTTTCTTGATAGGGTAAGTCTTAAGAAGACTGTCTAAGAACAAAACAGCTGGACTTCTAACTATGATGTTTTTTTAGCAAAGGTATTTCTGCTCATGTGAAGACACAAAACACCTATAGCTTTCTTGTAACCTCAACTAGACCTTGTAGCACACTTCATGATTCAGAGTCTTGTTATGCCTCCTTAATGCCATGTCAGTACCAATGCTCACGGTTAGCATCACTCCTCCCTACCATCATCAGCAACTCAGCCAAGCCTAAATGACCCTTGCCAGTTCACTGAGGGCTGGTGTGAACTTAATCACTTGAGCAAATTAAAGCCACTTGCTCTGCAGTATTTTTACAGGGATATAGCATATGACCTCAGCTTATGTTGACTGACCTCTGCTTTTGAAAGAATTCAAGGACTAAAAAACACACTAGTGTTCTTTTTCTTGGTCCTTATTAAGTTAGAATGCCTATCCTGTCCTGCTTGCTTTGTGATTTATAACACACTTGTAATCCTTTCTGAGTTGACATTTAGAGGATGTGGTAAAAGTGGTGTCTTGTGTGAATGTGTTTTTACCATCGGTAGGATTCACCAGCTTCTGAAGGCCTCCTGGACCTGCAGTAAAATTTCTGACCCTGATTTCTGGTTTTCACCTCTGGCTCCTTGTCTCCTTGTCAGCCAGGTGAGTAAGGTCAATAATCCCGAGCATCTAAAGGAAAAACAACAAAACCAAAAAAAAAGGGAAGAAGAAAGAAAACACACCTTAGTCAAGTCCAAGTTTGAGCTGACTCATTGTTGAGATCCTGTTTTTTGGTACTTGTTGTACATAGAATAAAACACATTAAGGGAATTGTGTTAATTTATTTTCTTGTCATTTTGTGCATGAGTCAGCTGCAGCTAAACATGTGGTGAAACACATGAGAATGTCAAAAAGGAAAGAAAACAACTCTGTCAGGCAGACACGTAACAGGCTAGCTGTTAGCACATGTTTACCTGTTTCTGTTCTTTTGTTCTTTATCCCAGAGCTCAGAGAGGGGATGTCAGGGGTATTGAAGGACTTACACACTAGTTCTCCAAGATCTGCTTTCACTCAGACTTTGTCATGTCATAATGTTGTTGCACAAAAAACGACATACAAGTCTATTCACCATCTTTTGCAGGGACTACTTCCCAAGTGCTGGAATTTCGGGGCATATAGCTGCTACCCTATAAAATTCGCAGTAAAATCCCCAATGCTCTTTCCCACCTCCTTCTTAATCGTTAACAGGCTAGCACATGAATTGCTCCTGCACATTTAATACCTCTTTAAATAATACGCATTCCGTCTTTAGTATTTAGTATTGATTCACAAACGCAGTAAAACTCTTCAAAGCACAGCATAATCTTTCATTGAAGATCTTGATGATGTCAGCCATAGCTGTTCTTTTCGTATAGTGTTTTACTTGTTAATTTTGTTATAATAAAGATAATAAAATAGATTTATTTAAAAAAAGAAAAACAAAAACTGCTTTTAAAACATTTTAACAATGTTGTGTATTGCATCTGTTTATATTTTACCCTCCCTTGTAATTTATGCTTATTTGTATATTTTTAAGTCATCTACTTTTTAAATCATTTGTACAGTTTAGTTCATACCATTAAATTCAGTGATATTAAAATGAGACAAAGGGTAGTGTTGAGTGGAATGTTATTTTTTTAAACACAGCACAATAACTGACATATCACTCAGAACGTCCACCACCTGCATGAGCTTTTCAGTCCCCTTACCTATGAACCATGGTATTAATATCACTGTGAGTGCTCACTCTCTGTGTTCCCACTAGAAACTGGGTTTGGTGTATTCACAGTCTGGTCCAAAACACTGACCACTGCATGTCTCTGTGACATAGGGGTTGGGGATCCCAGCCATGGTATTTGACCTTTGTGAACTTTGAACCGTAGATGATTGAAGTGGCGGCTGTCTCTGCTCTGGTGCTCCGGCTTAAAGACAAGGTGACGATTCCTCTAGGAGCTCTCTGGTTTCAGAAATTTGGTGAGAGGGAAGAAACATGGGGAAAAGAACAGGGGGTGGAGGTGGCGTGTGTGTGTATGGGGGGGCAGCTTTGTTAAATGCATTGTTCAAGTCTGTCTGCTGGGCATAGGACTGAAGACATGTTGAGCCGTCATGAGAGATGGTGAATCATGACCTTGAGTGGTCTCAGTTTATGTCACTTTGTCTTTGTTCCTCCAGGGCAACYTCTTACTCGTGTAAGCTGGATAAGTTACTTAAGCTGGAAGTCAACACTCGAGTTAGAGTAGTATGATACATTACTAGTGACGTTTTTAATAATAATATATTTTTAATTTTATACTTTTTTATAYACTTTTAACAATCGTCATATCACGTTTTCGCATAGCTCCATCCAGGTGTTATGTTGGACTTCAGCTAATCTAATAATGTCTTTTAGTTTTCACCTTGTCCGTGCCTGAAGGTCAAACAAATTTTCTCTATTTAGCGGTCTCAAATGTTGCTCTGTTGCTCCCAGGGTCATCCCTACTAATCCCCAGTTACTCCAGTTCTGGTGGATTTCCCCCATGGGCAGTTGAAATCGGATCCCAAACCCTGAAGCTTGGCCAAGATGCTCGAAAAGATAAGCATTCAGAGCCCACTCCCAGTCAAGGGTCTTAAGCAAGAATTCAGAAATACATCATCACAAATCCATTAAGACCTGCCCACTACTTTACCCACAACGTCAAACAGCAGCCACTAGACCCCTTGCCCTTGATCGGAGTCCTGAACCTAAACCTCAAGCCTTGAACTTTTCTTGACCGTATTTCTTTTTATAAACAATATTTCTAATTCATATTTCCATCTATTTAAATTATAAATAACACTGTAGAAAGTTATTGTTGTTTTATGTATTGGTATCAGTATTGGACGTGTGCAGATAAAGGCACATTCTTTTGAAAAAAAGAAAATCAAATACAAAAGTATCAGTGATCCTGTGCTCTTAAAATTTGTTTTTTTATTTTACTTTGCAAGGTAAAAATTGCCTGATTTCCAAAAAGAAAAAGAAARAAATGATGCACACTCACTGGCTGATACAGCTTTGTTTTTTTTTTTTAAATTTAAATCCTAAATCTACTGTGAGAGAGCAAGTTCAAGTCATCTCAGTGAGAAAGGCACAAATTTAGTTTGATTTATAACATTGTACAAAAGTCTGCATTAAAGTAAAATGTGAGCTTAGACTGTTTTCAGTAACAGTTATGGGTTTATGTTTCTTTTCTTGTTCTAGCATGGTGCCTGTGGCCGAGCCAACCRCATGACGCCTGTATGGGACGCAGGCGGTTGCTGTCAAGAATCAAGCGGTTGACTTTACAATCTCTATTGAATGCTTTCAGACTCCTCCATTGTTTGTGGTGCAGAGCTGTTTGTGCATTTCAAAAAAACAAGACTTGTGCGTACTAACCATAAGTGGGTGATTTATCTCCTCATCTCTCCACATCTATCTGGTGTATAGCCACTGTACTGCCTTCTTTGAACCATTAGTATTGTGTCTGTAACTGCCTGAGTCGCCTTGTGTGTATTTGGCTAGGTTTGGTGTCTAGTGAGCATCAAGGCAGCTATACCCTTCAATTAAGACAGCTTTTAGTGGGACACTTTGAAACCATGACTGTGAAACAAAAAACACCGGCCAAAACACATTTTCAAAAAGTTCACRTCAAAATTTTACTGTACCTTCCATCAATTTTTTTCTAGTGGATTTCACTTTAAACTTTTTTCAGTTTTAGCTTAGTGTAGAGGTGGAAGCGTTCATTACATTGTACAAATGCTGTTTTTTTACAAGCTACATTAGTGGTACACTGACAGTTTATACATACTGTGTATAATATATGGATAAGTATGTTTGTGACTTCTAGAAAGTAAAAAAAAGCATAATTTTGAAAGAATTATCATTCACTGTATGAATCATTTARAATGTGCTATTTTGTGTTTTTTGCATTTAAGGAAGAATATATAAGTGAAAAATAGGTGTAATGACATTTTATCCATTGTMTCTGTGCATATTTTGCTGTTCACATAAAGTCTTTTTGAACAGTATTTATTTAGTAATTTCAAACTACTGCCATACAAAATGGGTGATCATGTAATTTTGTTTGTGTGTTTGTCTGTCTTTAAGCAAAATGTATAATGAACCAATGGGCAGATTTTAACAAAACTCTCGGAATGAAATATATACATTGCATTATAACGTAATGTTTGAGGTCATCATTGCTTATAAAGGGTGTCCAGCTACACAACTTTTTTTTTTTGCATCCTTTGTATAGTAGGACCTATGACCTTTTATTGTTAAAGGTTTTCTCTTGTTAATATTCCAATGTGGGTGAAACTTCTACATTGGTTTTACAGCACCTGGTCCCCCAGGCGGTCTCCCAGGGGTGGACTGGGGCAAAAAAAGTGGCCCAGGAATTTAGTACCTGGCTGGCCCATTCAAGGACCGGGCTGGCAGATGATGTCTGCAAATGCTGGAGGCCGATGGTGGAGGCAGATGATGGAAAGAACAAACGTCATCTCCGGGCACTGTACAAAATCTAAAAATGTAATGTTGAAGAATTAGTAAAGTTACTAAGATAGCAGAACAGCAGTTAGCATACAGACATTGACCCTCAGAGTTCCATAT
>NW_013952448.1:1460285-1461404 GCF_001266775.1 Austrofundulus limnaeus
ATATACGGTTACTGTATATTAGACTTTAAATAAATAAAAAAAAAATAAAAATCCAAGTGGGCAAAGTTATTTGTGAAACCCACAAACATTTATGATTTTTATCTTTTAGATTAGAATGCCAATGTATGATGTAAATTTCTAAAACTGATGTTAAAACATTTTAAGCAACAGTTTTATAAAATTATCAGCTACTGAGCACAGTTTGGACCTAGTCCACACATGATAAAATKTATTTAACAGCTAAATGCATTGTTTTAAATGTTWGCAAACTAGAAACAAATACAGCCTCCTACATGACTGCTATTCTCCTCCTTGTCACGATGTTCTCCAGACAAAGGTTCCAGTGAGGATGAGGATGATACACCAGCAGAAAATAAATTTCAGTTTCTGACACTTGGCTGAATTTGCTTGTAGGTGCTTTTTCTTTTCTCTCAACTTTTGTTCTCCTCCCTTATTTTTATTCTCCATTTTTGCTCGTTTTCTTCTTCTTACTTCTTTTTCCTCTTCTTCAGCGAACTTTTCTTCTTCTTCTGTCTTTGTTGGTTGTTGGTAAACAATGAATTAGTGCATTATCGCCATCTACTGGTATTGAGCACAACTACACAACTTTTTTTTTCCTCGCTGCCTGTGCCGGCCCACCGGGAAAAGTTCTGGTACTCCCAATGGCCAGTCCACCCCTGCCAAGTACAAACCAAACCCAACCCTGCTCAGTTTCTAAGTACTGGCAAGTACTGGCAAGATCTGGCGTGTTCAGGGCGGTTTGGACATTTACACAACATTGGCAAACACAAACTGTCTATAGCTCAGTCACTTTTCCAGAGATTAAATTATACTTGGTGTGGTAGTAGCTGAGACCCATCACAAATACATGCTCTATGCACTTACAATCGGACAGCATCTTTGTCTAAAACTTTGTTTGAGATGCAATGCAGCAGACATTCATGCAAAAGAATGCTACTTTTTGAAATGTATTTATTTGATGTGATATTTGCCCTGCTTTAATTTTAATTAAACATCATAAATTATGATTTAATTTAACTATTTTTATAATTTAAATAAGTTGAACAATAGCTTTATAGTTTTCCTGCTAAAACAGACACATAACAGACACACACACAC
>NW_013952448.1:1461434-1463726 GCF_001266775.1 Austrofundulus limnaeus
CACACACACACACACACACACACACACACACACACACACACACGTATAATTTGTCACATATGTACATCACAAAATTATTGCCAATTGATTAGGAGTTAATTAGTTATTAATAGTGATTCTAGACTTTATTATTTCTCCAGTACAAGGGCATGTGAATTTGTCATTCTCAGGTCAGCATAAAGACCAGCCTCAACACAAGCCCGACCCCCGTTTGTTATCAAGCACATAAATCAGCGTATGGAGAGCAGCAGTTTATTTATACAACACTTTCAATTATCTAAAAAAATCCTTCCTTTGAAATGTGATCAGTTGACTCTTAAACCTGATGCCAAGAGAGGTCAGTACATGCACCTCCATACCACCATTATGTTGTTTTCATCATCTTCAAAAAGCACTTTTTTCAAAGCTTTTTTACCCACAAATCAAAATTTTAATATTTACTGTTTTAATAAATCTGACACATGCCATTGAATAAATTCATTAAAGACCAAATGGAAGTGCTCATTGCTTTGTAACAGAACATTTGAGGACATGCAGACATCTTTGAAAAAGAGAGCAATCTCCACATTTTGCTCCCTGCACACAGTATGCTTTCATTTACTAAATGAGTAATGGAAAAAAGTAGAGAAACTGAAGAAAAAAAATCAATAGCACAGATAAGCAGCCCCTCTGGCCTTGATGTGTGACAGTGAACCCATATGGACACAGCTGGTTGCTGCAGCAAAGGATATCACAGAAAAAGGAAAAGATCCCATGTCAACCAAATTTCTCTAAAGAAACAAGACATTGGTTCAGTTCTTAAAAACAAAAAGAATGCAGGCTCGACAGTAGTTGTAAGTGAGTGAGCGTGCAGGTTTGTAACTTTGGGTCAAAGTTCCCAAGAAGCAGCTTTAAAAAGGTGTATCAAAACTGAAAAAAAAAAAAAAAAAACATGGATGGAAAATGTCTACATGTACAGTCTGATCCATGATAGTCCATGCTCAAAGGGTGTTGTGTGTGCAATATGTTCTCTATTACATAGGCCAGGTGATTTCAGGCTGTCTTCCCCTCAGAACATGATCTCCTCCAGGCTGGGGCCCGCGTCTTGTTAAAGCGGCACGGACCAGGCGTGGATTGAGTTTAAAAGTAATAAAAGAAGCGGACCTGCTGGCTAGGTGAAAAAAAAATGTGGATCGGATTCCTAAGAGCAAACTTTCTTTTCATGTTGAGGCTGCATTCAACGAAGCGTTTAATTCAACAAATCCATGGTTGTGATCCACCAGAATTCAAGCTAGGGTTAGTTCAATTTGTACCAAACGATCACCACATGATCAAAGAGCAGTGAGATCTCCCCAACATACTGCTTAAATTAGACTAACACCAAAGTCTTTGGCTCTGGGACAGTGTTTGGAATGCCTTACCAACAGAGAAATTCCTTCACACATATGGTTTCAATAGGCCCAAGATGCCAGTTTCACGTCTTTAATGGGCTGACAGGGAACTTTGGTGCTAACTCTCTGACTTTCAAAAGTTCTTGGGCTGTCACCCAAAAAAACTGCTCCTTTTCCCCAGTTTCTGCACTCCTCCTTCCTTGTATTACTGGGTGCTGAAGAGGGGTAATTGTACACTTGAGGAACGTCGCTTTTCTCTCCCTCTCCCTGATGCAAACATTATTTCATGCTGTGAGACTGTCACTTTTTTTGGAGAATATGTCAACCACAGCCCGTCGTCTGCTAGAAGCACTGAACCAAAGTTACCGGCTACTTTAAGCAGACAAAATGTCCTTCTCCTGTTCCTTTTACTTCTTCCATTTTCTGACAGAGAAAGCAGTAAATACGAAACATTTCACGGCTCCGGGATCATTTTTTGTCAGTTTGAGTTTTACATGTCATCAGCACATGAGTATTAAATATACAGTACTTTTCTGTGTGCGAATAACTGCTTTGTCAAAGTGGACAGATGGCCTTTTTTTTCTCCTTTTCCTTTTCTGTGCATCTGCAAGACATGCAAAGCACAGAAATCACACAACCCACCAGCTTTAGAAAACAAGGGTGCAGTTCTCGTGTGCCTGCTGGAAGTCGCGCGCTCCCTCGGCACGCTGTAAAAGCCCCTCTGATACCGGTGTTATTACCAGACAGGCCGCGCATAGCAGGTTGCTGCTTTATTGTCACCAAAGTTGGAGATTTCACACCATGCACATGATTGTGACTTGTTTGGTTGAGTGGATGCCATGCCAAAGGAATTATAGACATATAAAAGAATATCTTTCACACACACACACACACACACACACACACACACACACACACACAC
>NW_013952448.1:1463787-1474856 GCF_001266775.1 Austrofundulus limnaeus
CACACACACACACACACACACACACACACACACACTCCCCCACAACCCTAGATATTTCAGATTTCACAGCTGAATTGACTTAGGACTCTCTGGAGAGTTCAAAATGTGACACTTTCACTCTGCTTTGGCACGTTTGTTCCAACAGGCATGAAGAAAATCAGAAAAGTAGAAGCAGCAGGGGGTTGGTAGGTGGGTTATGGGTTGGGGGCGTCTCTCCAGGAGCATATTCAGATTTCCCAGCTCTATTTCTGTTCTAGTGCAATTAGTCTGTTCCCAGAAGACAAGCCTAAGCAGAGGCAGTACATGAATGTATGCTTGTTGGCGTGTCGGTTCAGGAGTTCTATAGCCTGGTGAAAATTCAAAATCTGTATGTAGTTTTTTGTTTAAAAAAACAAAACTATTTTATGTTTGAACCTAAATAACTTTTTAAATATAATATAAATGCATTTTCATGTGGACTTTGAATTTGTGAACGTGACAGCACAAAAGGTCCCCAGCAATCCAATAAGGAGTATTATGAATAACATGAAAAGTCAGGTTATTTTCAACATTTATATATTAACTGCTTATATAAATAAATACATTCACAAGCCTTCCACCTAAAAGAAAAAAAAATCATTGTATATTTTTCTATGCTACCATTTTTTTAAACTCAGTTTTGTCATTGTTGTTGGATCTGTGCTGTTTAAGTCACAAATTATAGAAACACATTGTACATGCATTATTTGTTTTGAAAGGTCCTTTTTTTCTCCTTCATTAGATCATCTCTTTTACTTTTATAAGCATCCCTTACATTTGATGTTGGCCATGTGGAAACACAAAAGCTTATTCTACTGCTTTGTATCATTGTTAGTTGTTCTGAACTTGAACATCAACCTAATGTTTAAAACGCAAAATGAAACAACTAATGATTAAAGCATTTTTTTTTCTGTTTATCCCTCTCTCAATGTAAATCCTGGTTGCCATCGTCAAATGACAAAGATGCCTCATAAAAGTAATTGTTAGTTGCAATAATTCATGCATAAAGTGGCTTTTGTCAGGCGGCAACAAAGCAACTTTGATAAATGCCCCTTAATTTATTGTCACGTATGTTAAGTCAACGTGAAACATTTACTGGCTGTGCACTGAGTCACACCAGAGGAGGGGCCTCTTTGGTAAAATGTGAGATTAGCCCCGAGTTAGATCCCTCTCTTTGGAAACTTTGGCTCCCACCTCTTCTCAACCCCTCAAGGTTAATCAGAGGCATAAAGGTTACGATGTAAGGCTAGTGACTAACGACAATATGATGTGCACGGAAACGGCGTGACAGTTTGCAGCCATTAACCTCAGAGCACGGCATTTTTTTTTTTACAGGAAGGCAGGTCAGATTTGACACAACACAGAATGAGATAGTTTTGTGCACGTACACACTATTTTTTTTTTCTGACAAGAGCTTTTTTTTCTTTCAATAATTTTCTGTTCTATGTTTAATGTCAAACGAGTTCTCATAGCTTCACAGTCATCTTAATACACTAAAAGCTTTTATTCCATGTATCRCAACTTTACACATTTCATGGGAAAGTTTACTTTTAGACATGTTAATTTCAAAGAAGTAGCCTCTGTGTTGTCACAGGGACAATCCAAYTTCACTCCCTCCGTGTGTTCAGCCTGGATGACTTGCCCATAAGCAACTTCTTGAGAAATGCACACCCTCTTGAAAAGAGAGAAAAGCTGGGCTAACACGCCGATTCACGGTCTGACCTGTGACGCGACCTCTTGCCTGTTTGCTGACTTTTTTTTTTTTTTGCAATGGAGACACTTGAACAAAAATTAGAAAGAAAATGCTGGAGGAGATGGAAGAAGACGAGTAAGAAACAAGGAAGGGGGGGGGGGTGCCTTTTTCTGATGGATGAGGTCTTCTCCCGTTACATTTGGAGAGAACACAGCTGTGAAGAACTGTTAAGTACACGCAAACAAGCCGTCTGCTTCAGACAAGCCTGCCGGGCACCCAGCCCCACATCCCACTTGTACAGCTCTGACACATGATCACAGCCAGACAATACATGTGGGAGCCGAGCGCGCTCCACTAAAAAGTGAGAAATATTTTCAACTAGAACAAAAAAAAACAATCCCCCACTCAATACCACTGGGACCCCTCTTGGTATTAATTCATCGTGTTTCTCTTTGTGTTGTGCTGGTTTGTGTGCTGCTGGGGAGTGGGGAGAGTGAAAGGAGAGAATGAGGTTTGGTGGTTTAGTGACTAGGAAATAGGTTAGGAATGGAGAGAAATGTAAAGAACATCTGCTACCGTGACGTTGTCACACTTTGTCTAATGTGTTTTGAATAGGCACGGCTGTCCCAACTTGTGTGAAGGGAAATCTTTCTGATCCATATGCTGATTAGGGGAATTAATGTGGGATTCCTTTTGTAAGTGATCCTTGCCATTGCTGTGCGAGTTGCTCTTTTATCAGCCAGTGCTAACGATGAGATAGTTTAGTTTGTGTTTAATTTAAGCAGTTTCTTTCAGAAACGAGGGAGCTTTTTCTTCTCTTTTACATAACTGTAGAAGAAAAGTCACGAAAAATGATATCGTGTGTAAAGAGGTGAAACTAATGCAGGACAAATTGTGTTTTGAAAGAAAAAAAAAGAAAAAAAAACATCAAAGCCTTTCTTTGTCACATGTTATCCAGATRAGCTATTGCTAAGTTTTGTACTTCCTCACTTTTTAAGTTGAGAAAGCAGTATTTTTATTTGATACATGTGACGGTTATCTATGCAGTGACTTCAGAAGGGGCCGCAATAGTCAATAGGATCTCCTCTGAGGATCTTGAGCTTAATAATTGTGGCTCACCACTAATAAGCTGACAAAGTTTCTCAAACTTTTGCACACGTTCATTTGTCAGATGCCGTAAAGTGGTTTGGGTCAGTAGCCTATTGTAGTGTTATAAACACGTGGCATTTTGCCAGGCTGAGTCACGCTTGCGATTCAAAGGATAATGGAGGTGGTTTGCTGACAGATGGATGTTGCGGTGAAATCTAGATCCCCCAAGACAAACCCTGTGTTCTGTCAAATTTTCTGTAATAATCTGTAAGTGTTTGTCAGAGAAACTTAAAAGTTTTGGGTGATGGGATTGTGGGTTCAATGTGTGCACATTGTGGGCAGTGCTGATGTAGCATTCATCACTAGGCTACCACAGCTGGATGTGTTTTAGTTGTGTCTTTTTTTCCCCTCACTCTGAACTTCAAATGACTTTCTGTCTGAACTACTCTCGCTGTTATTAGCGACAAAGTGACTACTGATCAGATTTTGCAAACAGTAAATGTAGATAAATGTCTTAGCTGTGAATATCTGCAGCGTCTTCTGCACCTGGGTTCTTGCTAAAAAAAGCAGACAGTTGTTAGTTTCTGTTGGCATGCTAGCAAAATATCTTTACTGATTCTGATGAAACTTTAGTCCTTGGATTTTTTTCAGAACATTAATGGATTAAACCCAATTTGACATTGCTACCACAATAAAAATCACCTTAGCAAAAAAACAAACAAAAAAAAAAGGTCAGTCTGTTTTAAAGGTGCTAAGCTGAAATGTAGTAGTTTTGGATCAACTGAAAGCTTTCACAACACGTAGTTTTAAAGCTACAGATTGTATAAGACCTTTGTTAAAATGTTGACATTACCTATTGGAGTCAAAGTTTTTGGTCTGTTAGCAAAACATCTTATGAACCACCGGACAGATTTCAATAAAATTTGGAAAGTGATAACTGAACAGACATCTACAACTGATTAACTTTTAGAGTCAACCAATTTCAAGATCACTGCCACAACTAACCAAATTCATCAAATATTAATTAGCTTTAATTCAGCCAGTTTTATACATGCTGAACTGAACTGTGGTGTCATTGTAGCTGAGACTGATAACCAACAAAGATTGGTTGCCAAAGATAGTCATTTAAAACTTTGACATGCAAAGTTACAGGCAAGAAGTAGTCCTTCTACTTTCATTTTCACTGTTTAAATTTGTGTTTCATTTCAATTAAAAGTTAGTTCATATTTAAGAACTATGAAGAATAACTGAACACTAACAGACAATGCTAGACAACAAAATGCCATGCCATCACTCAAAATGCTGATTTAATGTTTGCAGTGTTGTAAAAAGTACCTCAAAGTGATGRGTAAAAGTACAATCTGATCATAAAATTACTTTGACTTCTCTAAGAATGTTACTTGAGCAAAAGTCTTAAAGTATCTGACGTGCATTGTACTTCAGTATCAAAAGTAAATTTCCTATATGAGATAYACTTAAATATTAAAAGTAAAAGTATTGAGTAATAGTGAGTGATTAGAATGTCAAACATTACATTTATTGGGAGGTGACCCCTCCAAAATTTATTTTTCTAAAAGGCCATAATTGCCATAATGTTATATTCAAATGTTTATGTTGAAAAAGATGAGAAGCACTGGTGTGCCTGTTTCAGCTGCACATACTGTATATATTTGCCACAAACATCTTCATAAGGCTACATCTGTATGTCTTATATGTCCTGCTGGAGTGTGACATGATTTGTGTCGTGCTGGATTGGAATGGCATATTTTTATACTTCCCATATAATTAAATCCACTCTATCCAGGAGGAGCCATATATTGGGATATGTTTTATTGTTTACTTTTTAACAGTATAAACCTGAATGTAAACAAATGATTTAGGAGCAATGACTTTCCACTACTTATCTTTTTAGGTAAGGAGTAGAAAGTACAGATGATTGTTGAAAATGTAAGGAGTAGAAGTAAAAAAAGTCATTTGAAATATAATTACACAAGTTAAGTTCAGATAATCAAAATTTCTACTTAAGAACAAAGTATTTGAACTAAGTTTCTTTACATTTCTGAATATGTGACCAAAAAGTCTAAAACTCTCAGTTTTGAAGACACGATGATCTTAGCTTAAAATGCTGGTATAAAAGGCAGTTAGACCTCTATTTATGTAAGTGGCAAAAACAAGTGTGTATTTTTATGCTACCTGTGGAGCTAATGATCATTGGAGGCCTCTGAGGACATGCACTGTGGAAAAGCCACTGTCAACAGTCACAGGTCCAGGTCGCAGGATACACTATTGTTGAGCTTCTCCATTTATCACAGGACTTGGGTTAAAGAGCAGCCCCACTTCCTGTATCCCAGCACTTCACACTCAGCTGAGCTGTTCTGCAGGACCATGACAAACAAAGGTAACCTTTGCACAGCACAGACTGAGACCCTAAAAAGAAAATAAACACACAGATGAATAACTTAGAGGGGACAACTACGGGAGGAAATATATTTATATCAATGTCTCCCGCTGTTATTTTTCCACACCGCTGAGTGCTAACAGTAGCTACGTGCTGTCGTAACTGCTGCCTGAGAGGATAAGGTGTTGAAGGAAATCCAGGTGAAGCATCACTCCTGTTCTGATGGCGTCAAACCACTGGTTGCCAGCTGATATATGACATGGAATGCAGCCCACTTGGCGCTGTTTTGTGTAGCCAAAAACACTGGTGGCATGGTATCAGATCATCCTTGCAGACAATTAAGACATACATATTAAGCTCTCTAAAGAGACAACTTGTGTGTACACATAATGTGCAGCAGTTTTACTAAATTAGTTTCCACTAAACAACTGTACAGTTATGAAGACACATTTTTTTGCTAAAATCAAACCATGCAAAATGAAAATATAGTGATGTTGATTTCTGCATTAACGTCCACTACCAAGTGACATTTGTAAAAATTGTGTCTGCCTAAATAAATAAATATATAATTACCATCAGGTTATATTACCTAACACTACATATTATGAGGGAGAGAAAATTAGATACAAAACAGGTGTGATAATTACTAACAAAGTCAAGGTGTGCAGACAAAACTGACCATGGAACAGTGGGAAATAAAATTATATGACAATACTTACAAAAAAAAAATGTTAAAAGAAAAGTGTTAAACCTAAACCCTCATACATGTCATTGAACAGATTGTCCATAATTTACACAGGTTTTCTGTCATAACAGATTTTTCTGAAGTTTTATGGATTTTTTCAAAAATGCAGTTTCAGTTTTATTTTTCATTTCAGAGCCTGTGAAAATAATATGAACCCTGATCAAACTCAATAATAAGACAAATTCAAGAAGCTGATGACAAAATCTATACTGAATCAAAACAAAAGCTACACACTATGACAGGGAGTTTATGTATAATCGATGCACTTGTTTCTTGTTTCCTGGAAATAATAACATCCATGTTTTGAGGCACAAGAAAAGTTTTGTTCCACTCCTCTTTTCTTTAATCATCTTGTTTTAATCTCTCTGGGAGCTCGGAATGAGTTTTACCGAAATTCTTCTTCTGTTTCTCCATTAATGCACAATGATGTGTTTCAATAAGGCTTGTCCTGTTATGACACATTTCTATTTATAGTTGAATTTAATTTGACAACTTTTTCCTCCGTCTCTTCAGTGACTTGGAAAACATTAAAAACACGAAAAAAAAATAAGAAATCGGAGCTCTCTCACTTGTTCTCCAGATATTAATTTGCCATAATTTAATTTAGAAAACATCTCCAGCAAGTTTTTCTGGCACAACCTTTGAAGTGACAATATGAAATAATAAACCATATTAAAAATAAATCACAGAGACGATGTCAGCGTAGTTTTGATTCCTGTTTGATTTTAGAGGGAGAACACGTGATCACTTTCATTTTTTCCATTTCTCCTCCAGCCTTTATTCCACTATTTCACCTTTAATTGAATGCGCTTCTGTTGTTGTTGCCAACTCTAAMCCCCCCACCCCCATGTACTTCCTCAAGCACGTAATGCATGCAGTAAATAATTTAAATGAAATTAATTTTACAGCACCTTGTTTCCACTAAGCATGCCAACATCTGTTGTCAAGTCACAAGTTTACATTGTTGGTCATTACTTTCCACAATGAGCAAAATGTTTTATTAAAGTCCCACGGGAGCCTTTCTTGGATCAGGCAGAGACGACAGCGCTACTGACTGAACCCTCACTGAACTCTGACAGTCAACGATTGGTTGCTGCTCTTTTGGGGCTTGATCATTGTCTCGATTCCCAAAACAGGCTGGGACTTAATGTGATTAAGGTACTGGACAACCTTAGTCATACAGAAAATTACTGATGATCATAAAACATAGCTTTGCTGAGTGACATAGTCCATCTGTTCAGTACAACAGAGTAAATCTCACTTTATTGTTATACATAGTGACTGCATTATTAGGCTTTTAATTCTGTAGTTTTAGAAAAATCAACAGAATGACTTGATAAAACAGCAAATAATTCATCAACTGTTTCATGCATTTAAGTATTTAGATTGTGGTACAAGTTGTACTGTTTTAATGCTTTATATGTAACAAACCGTTTTTGGAATTTTATGTTTAAATTAACTGGATTTATTTTATTTTATTTTATTTTATTTTTATTTTGTTTTTTGTGTGCAAACTAAAACTTAGTTTTGCAAAGTTGTCTTTTTTGCGAGGACACAAAACTGGTTTGTCATTCAGTTCAGGACACTTTCTAAGCCTAAATATTCCATACCAAAGTTTAAATGGCTAAAAAAACCACACAAAACACATTCCTCTAAAAACTAAAGTAGACTGAAAATGTCAGAACTTAAAATGACTGATAACACAGTCAATATACAAATTGAAAAAAAAAATCAGAATGTCAGGAAGCAAGGAGAAACATTATAGACCATTGGGGGATATAAAATGAATGACTCAAGACTTTTGCACGATGAATTATAACATAAGGACATTATGCATTATTAGACATAATATAACATTGCTTGCCTGTTTTATTGTTGTTCTGGTGATAAATATCAGAAACAACAGCATGCATCAACATGGTTAAATAGAACATCTCCTTCACTTGTGGCAGAAACAGCAGGAAGTAGGTTGTTTATTTGGAGTGGTCTACATTTAAACCACTTGAACTCAAAGCCCTTCAAAGAAAAGCACATTGTGTATTCATCATTTTTTCCTCATGGGGAGAGAAAAAAATAAGCAGACTGTTATGCATAAATCATTAAGACACAATCAAAAACAAATATAAAATACACAGAGA
This sequence comes from Austrofundulus limnaeus, assembly GCF_001266775.1. Classification (NCBI taxonomy): domain Eukaryota; kingdom Metazoa; phylum Chordata; class Actinopteri; order Cyprinodontiformes; family Rivulidae; genus Austrofundulus; species Austrofundulus limnaeus. The sequence continues at coordinate 1,471,869 of NW_013952448.1, forward strand.
TGCACACAGGCAGTCGTCTGTGGTGGAATGAGTTGTAAATGTGGTCTTAAAACCTCAAATATTATAACAGTGATGATAATAGTAACGGCTAGAAAAGATGCTTGAAACACTAAATCCTCTACAGACTGTGGCTTTAACAGACCAGAAGAATAAAGGAGGAGACAGGATGTGGGTGTTTCTAGAATCACCTTTACTCTGAAGACTTGGCTGTAAAACGTGAAGAGACCAAAGACACACCCCTGAGGAGCTCTGAAGTGACTGTTGTCACCAAGGGGCACTGATAGCCCTGCTGCTTCTGAGCTCTATGGGCCCCCAAGCAGGTGACAGTGGCTCGTCCACACTCTGGACCTCTGCCAGTAACAGATGTGCTTAGTCAAACGACTAATTGAAAACCTTAAACAAAATCAGCAGATTGGCTATTTGGCCTGCATAATGACAGGCATGTGCTGATAAAGGTAGTGAGAGAAAACACACACACCCCTCTCATCAGTGGCACCATTAACAATCATGAGCAAAGATGAAAACAGCATTTGGTTTATTCTGCAAATGAAAGCACATAACTAGATACTGTCCCTGGAGTCCATTTCCAATTTTAATAATACATCAAACCTAGCCGCAGCAAATGCTACTACACTGAGAGCCAAGGCATACCAAACTACTTACAGCTCAAGCATCAGGAGACAACTCCCAAAGCTAAGAGTTTAGCAAATGCATAAAGGTACACTACATGATAGCTATTAGCTAAATTAAAAGAGCCATTACCAGAKATGTGTGTGGAATCACTTGCCAGTTTAAGACTACAACCTAAAATCGTCYATTTCAGGAGAGGAAAAAAAATGCATGTTTGTTTCTTCCCTACCTCATCTCTTTTCTAATCTTCATCATAAAAAGCATGCAGCCTGAGCTCGCCCTAAATTATGTGCATGAATAATAAAATAACTTCTAATTAAAAACTGTTGTTAAATATGCAAAAACGTAATGATAATGAGATTGTGCAATACCTCAGAGTATAACACATTATAAATTACTTAGAAGCGCAAGTTGGCTTGACCCAAACATTGCATTTTGAAGGTTACTTGCAATACTCTGTCTGGGGAATCTGGAGGAGAGGGCAGAAAACTTTATTTATGTCTGGTTTTTTTGTTTCTTTGTTTATTGTATATATATATATATATATATATATATATATATATATATATATAAATACCTTGGTTGAATATACATTTGGAGTCAAATAAAACAGAAGCACAAACGTTAACTTATTGATTCTTTTGCAGAAAACGTCAATTTTAGTGCAACTTATTTTGAGAAAACTGAAATCTAAAAAGTGATAGGAAGATGCTTGTAAGTACATCAAAGTGATACTTGAGTAAAAGTAAAACTGTCTTACCACAAAATCTTTTGGTAAAGGTTTTCTCTAAAAATATCACTTGAGTAAAAATTTACAAGTCTCTGAGATTTAATGTACTTAATTATTAAAAGTAATTTACTGATATAAAATGTACTTAGGTATTAAAGAAACATGCTCTCAGTCAGTATGAAATTATTTTAATTTTAGTTGATAAAGCAGATTAAAGATTTATGCACATATTGTGTAACATTTCTGATATGCTGTGTTTAAAGTTCTGTGATCCCTGAACACATTCAGAAACACAAACACATGTAAACCAGGTCTGGGATGACATGGCCTATAGGCAGTGCTCCTATCTGTTGGATCCATACTGCTCAATCCATGTCATCACTTTCCTGGCTGAATTTAATCATATTAACCTCAGCCCCTCCAACACAAAAAAATATCTGGTCATTTAGTGCATTTGGCTTCATCTTGCACTAGCCTCATTTTCCCCCCTTTGTTTCTCTGCTCCAACCATGTTTTTCACCTTTCTTTTTAACATATTTGCTAAATTCACATGCTCACCTTTCTTCCTCTTTATTTCTTTTTCAATTTGGGATGGGCCACTCCCTGTGCCCCTTGCAAATAATGCTTAATTTTTGCACCAGCTGTGCCACGGCCAGCAGCATTTTATGAGTTAAAAAAAGACAAAAAACGTACCAGCYGATTTGGCCTGGAACTGACCGGATGTTTTAGAATCCTCTTGAATGTCCCTATAGCCACCCCACCACTGCTTCTTACTTTTTTTAAGTAAAGAGTATAACATATGGATAACCAGAGTTGTAAAGTAACTAAGTACACATACTTTGTTACTGTACTTAAGTAGAAACTTTGGTTATCTGTACTTTGCTTGAGTAATTATTTTTCAGCATACTTTTTACTTTTACTTATTACATTTTTATACAATTATCTGTACTTTCTACTCAGTACATTTTTTAAAAAGGTAAGAAGTAGAAAGTCGTTACTCCTATTTTATACCGAGTTGTTATTGCTTAAAAAACATTTTATCCTGATAAATTGTGTCTCCTGGATAGAGTGAATTTAATTGTGGTTGGATGAGAAGTATAAATATATATAACATTCTGACACCCTATTAGCTTGTACACAACCCATCACAGCTGCACACCGTTAGAAAAAATGTTTTTTTGAGAATTCACCTCCCAATAAAAGCCATTTTGGAAAATCTAACTGCTCACTTTTACTCAGTACTTTTACTTTTAATTCTAAAGTAGATTTTGTGTCAGAAATTTACTTTTGATACTTAAGTACAAAAAATCAGATACTTTAAGACTTTTACTCAAGTAACACTTTTAGAGAAGACTTTAACTTTTACCAAAGTATTTTTATGATAAGATACTTGTACTTTTACTCAAGTATTATTTTGAGGTACTTTATACAACACTGAGGACAACTGTGTGATAACTTAAAAAGTGAAATTAAAACTTCATCTGAAAAGGTAAAGCACAGACAAACAAAATTTCTGTTAGGTAACAAAGTATTTGTACTTTGTTATTTCTCACAACTCTGACAGTAACAAATAATAATGACATCACTGATCTCTCCACATAGTGCACATAAAACAACTAGTCTAATAG
>NW_013952448.1:1476346-1486218 GCF_001266775.1 Austrofundulus limnaeus
CACACACACACACACACACACACACACACACACACACACACACACACACACACACACACACACACACACACACACGTGTCTCTGACCTTCCTGGCTTGTGGAATACTCTGCTGCTTTAGATGACTTTCCACCAAGACTTTATGGCCAAATAAATAGCAGCATGTGATTCTAACCGGCACATATTATAATCCAGATTGCTTTTATGTTTGAACCATAAACAAATACCTGATTACGAGGGAGGAAATAAATCAGGTGACATTATAAGAAAAGCAAACCCATCTAGAAAAACATTAATTTTCTTATGAGTGTGCATATGAATGCACAAAGCCACACAGGCAAAAATATATGAATTCTTTTACRAATGTGGAATGCCACAAATAAAAGCTCTAAAGGGAAGCTTTGATTCGAATGATGTAAGATTTAATATTTACATAATATGACAAAATCAAAGTGCATAGATAAAGAATGATGAAACCTCTTGCCAAAAAGTAAGTTCTGAAGGTCTCCTAATATATATTTTATATACGTTAAAGTGTTCATGCCATATCAAACCTCTTTGTTTTCTTCAGAGGAACCAGCGTAGCTTTCTTTACTTACTTTTTGTTGTCCTCTCACACAGTTGTTCAGGTGTTTGGGTCTGACTTATCAAACAAGATAAACACACAATTGATGTGATAACTTGACACAACAATGTAGTGACGTCAAACGGGCTCATCCAGAGTCAACTGTGAGTCGAGATGTCCCTTTGATGTCAGAAATGCAAGGCAGTGTGGAAAACAAAAAAAGCTCTCGGTAAGGTAAGATAAAATGCTTGCACGTGTAATAATATATACCATGCACGGTGGCATATTTTGTGAGAGAAAAGACAAAGGGAAAGAAGAAAAAGAGAATCTGTCGACGACTRAAAGCAAGCGGGTGAAATTGGATGCGTGTGCATACGCACAAAACTCATTTTACCCAGCTCTCAACTTCCATCCTTCATCCAGAGGATGAAGTGAGTGGGAAAGTGGCAGTTCTTTGGCAAATAAAACCGGGTTCATGCAAAGCCAGTATTAATTTGGCTTTTCCGTTGGAATGAAATGTTTTTGTTTTGGGAGAAAATTGCCCTGAGCAGTAATGAATTTCTCCTCTCTGTGCTATGTGGCACCATAATTTAGCAGAGCGATAAATCACATGGGCTGACGATTTGAGTATGCATATATTCTAATAGAAAGCTGATAAATATTAAATGTGCAACATTTAAAAGAGGCTTATTTTCCCAGCTTTTAGTGCAGAGAGTGCATTTTTTTTTCATAATGGCTGCTGGCAATATGAGACAGGCATAAGAACAAAAAAAAAAAAAAAAAAAAAAAAAAACAAAAAGAGCATTACCAGGCCCAGTGTTTTTTTCTTACTGATTTATCTAAATGAGTCTGTTAGCAAATGAGATATTAAAGAAGCAGTGAGTGTTTAGTTTTATAAAGCACAGAACTCTCTGGCATGTGACAATATCTGCTGCTGTATTTCAAAGCATCGATCACCCATCATCACAAACCCGTGGTGATTTTGCCTTCTTCCTTTTGTGATGAAATGTTTACACGGCCATTCTCTTGTTGTTGTGATCAGTTCTTGCTGTGCTATGAAGCTACAGGGGGGAAAAAAGGATGCCAGTGTTTGTAAAAACAGCTTTCAGTTGTCTGTGCAAGCAAAAAAAAAATAACTTCTTTTCAAAAACATGTCAGACTGTTTTTTTTTTTTTTGTTGTTGTTGTTTTTGTTAGAAATTAGTTTTGGACACTGGGATGTGTTTGCGATGCTTTGATGTTTTGCCATGCTCTCTTTTATGTGATCTTCATGGTTAAACACATTTACAAATCAACAGAATTACTTTCTAGTTAAACATCCGGAGTGTCAGAAAAGTAATGAAAGCAGCCACAGTGGCTTTTTTATGTTGCTGTGTCATTTGTGTTAATTTCATAGATGATTCTGAAACACGCCTGTGCAATGTTTTGCCAAAAAAGATTGATTTACAAGGGAATGGTATTCAGTCTAACACATAGGGCCTGATTTTGAATACAAAAAGGTAGGTTGGTTGGGAAGAAAGATTTTTAAAAATATTGATCATRACCAATTAAAGTGTAACTAACCTCCAACCCTGGAAAATAAATCTGCCCCAGTGGCAGCTGGTGGATTTTTCTCCAGGTGGGGCTACAACTCTAAAATAAATATATSTCAAAAAGCAATTAAACATGTACTAAGTTGTTTCACACGAGTGTATTTATTAAACACATGAAAAATCAATGAAACAGCTTTAAAATGTCATGTAGTGTTGAATTTTTTGTACATAGATTTTGTCCTTCTGTACTTGAAAGAAGCAAATTTCTTCATAACTCTGATTAAAGTCAGGGATGTTTACCAAGATTCTTCTCTATAGAGCATGGTCAGTGCAGTGAGATGTGATGTACCTGAGGAAAGTGTGGATTCTCTTCAGTGTTGAGAAGCTCCTCTCAGCTTCAGCTGTGGTCAGAGGAGATGTGATGAGAGTCTTCAGCAGAGTCACAGTCTCTGAAGGTGTCCTGCAGATTGTTCTCCATGAAGAGCAGCTGGTACAGAGCCACAGAACCACTGCAGCTCCTGAGATCATCTAGGTTGTAGATGAGACTTCAGCCAGGTCTTGTTCAGCACTGGGTAAACCTTTGTGGTGGGCTTCAGCTGCTTCAGAGATCTGGCTGTGGTCCTGCAGGAATCTGTCTACCTGCAGCAGTGTAGCACTGTTCAGATGTTTTGTGAATGGCTTAAGATGGAGTCACAAACCTTTAAAAATAATTGCACAAATTTAATTCAATATGGAGATGACTACAAAATCAGCTTTCTATCATATATTTAATATAGAGAAAATAATTGATGTTATAAATACATGTGTTAATAGCAACAAACTGTTGCATCTCTAAGTTAAATATATACTACCGTATATTATATTATATTATATTATGTTATATTATATTATATGACATATTTTAAGGTGTGCTCACTATTTTATAACAATATATATCAATATCGCACAATTATGATTAACAAGCATTACAGAAGTCTTTTAGCTTTTCATTCACCAGTTTTAATCCATGTTGGGCCAGATCTTGATGCTTAAAAATGAGAAACACAGCAAAAAATAAATAAAATGAAAATAATAAAAAAAATAAATAAATAAAGCAAAGCAAAGGAGTAGCCATGCTACAACAAGCAGTTAGCTTAGTCTTGTTGTTAATCCAGGTTTTGGAAAATGACCGAGTGTAAATATTCCCTCTATCTTTCATGTCCRGCTGATCAGATCCAAGCTCTTCTACTTAACGTTTCTCCTGGTGTGTTCTCTTCTGAAAAGGTTTTGTTTTAAGCAACATAACTGAGTTATTTTTAGCTCCTCCATTTCTCGAATGGGTCTCCAAACTCCGCCTAGCAATCGGCAGTGCTATGACAAGCTTCATTCCACCCCCCCCCCCCCAACCTCTTCTGCTAGGGCAAACTCTGCAGAGCCCCAGGACTATAAAATTCTGCAATACCAATTGGCCAATTTAATTTTTAATCTGCCTAGCAACTTTATGTGATTGGTTGTTAGGCTGCACTCCTCGGGCTCTCTGTGAATCGCCCCATAATAGAAACGAAACCAATCTGTGGATATTTACTGGTGAATGGATGCCAATAAGTGGAGAATATAGTTTATATAATTCATATTATATGTAGGCATACACTAGTAAGTAAAACTAACATTTATAACGATTTATAAAATTATATTTTACATTTTTCTTCTTCTTGTCGGGGGGGCGGCGCCCCCTATGGGCCGACCGCCACTGCTCTTCCCCAAGGTAAATTTGAAAAATGCCAAGAGACACCACCTGTGTTTCCATCAACATTTTTAATGCACATTTTGAAGTATCACATCAGAGAAGGTGAATGGAAATGGCATGATTCGAAAAAACTTCATCTAATTTGCAAAAAAGCTGATATGCTCACTTGAGGTGGTTTTGGTTTTTTTTGAAAAAGAGTTAATGCACAAAAGGAKATATGGAAACACATTTGCCAAATAAGTTCTGACGTAACATTTACCTCACGTGGTTGATCAGCTGTTCCCACTTTTTGAAYGGTACCGGTACCAGAGCGACYACAGCCGTGAGTGGCAGCAGGACCCTCCACCCTCTGTCRGTGTCTTCTCAGTTATTCCTGTAATGTGAAGAGAACTGCATTTCTTTGTCTATGTCTCCAAACAGAATGTAAAATCGCCAAAACTAGTTGAAATTACAGAATAATTACAACTTTCCCGATAGTAGCAACACATTCTTGATAACTTCTCTCCATTTTCCTGAGATGTGTGGACCCTGCAAGTTTGCGACTTTTACTTCCTGTATACTACACACATGCATCTGACGTAACTGATTCGCTTCAAGCCAGTTGATGGAAACAAGTCTGATTCACATTCTTTGTTTATTTCCTTTATGTGAAATTTTAAAAATCCGCTTAAAATTCAAATTGGATGGAAACACAGCTACTGAGGGGCACAGCCTAAAGTCTGGGAATGAGTGAGGAGGTGTGGCCAGGACGAGAGAACGTGACGGCTAACTTAGCTTAATTTGACAAGCTAACATTTCTGAAAACATTTCTGTTCATGCAACAAACTGTTAAAATATGACTTTGGTCCAAAACAGAACAGAAATTACATTTATTTTTAATATTTATTTGTTTGGTTCAATGTTTTATTTAAAATTCACAAAGCAGCTCAGTCCAGGACTGACACGTGTTCTGTACCCCCGGATCATTCAGGACTAGGAACGCGCGACATAAACGATATACAGTAGAAACTACATAAATTTGGCCTATGATAGAGATCTGTAGTCTACYGGCCAACCGCGATAATTCTTTTTGATGACGTAACCGGCTGGAGTCAAAACAGGAAGCGGGAAGCAGCGTGGATGAGAGCGCAAATGAAGAGCAAAAAGYTGCAAAACATAAATTATCTGGACCTGGTTCARGTGTGCGAAAATGAACGCCAAACTGTTTACATATTTACGTGACGGCRCGTCGTTCGGACGGCTGCAGAGTGACCACCCTGCCTGCAGCGGGAGGAGCGCGGCAGATGTCACAGTCACGCAGCGAGGCGACTGTCGGTGCAGGCGAAGTCAGTGCGAGCTCCAGTGGGATGCACAAAAGCTCGCTGAGTCTAATGGACCTTGTTTCTCCTGAAGTCATAGCGCGATGCTGTCTCAAGTCGTACAGCGGGGAAGCGCTGTGGGAAAGGGTGACAGTCTGACTGTCTTTCAAAAAAAAAAAAGAAAAACCTGTAAAGCATAAACGGGATGATTGCTACCCCGCCGGAGCGCGCAGTAAACACGTGGAGTGCAGAAAAAGTAATCTGCAAAGTGTGTAGAAATGAATAAATACAAGCAATTTGTTTTACCACCTTAAAACGAAGCAGGTTATTCCAAACACAACATCCAATGGATGCAGATATCTATTAAATTAAAGTTATTGTTTGAGTGTGTATGTGTAGGTCTCCCTTAAATTTAGATTTTAAGGGAGACTTTAAATTTTCCCTTAAAACCCCAAGTTTCCCTTATTACCCCAAGGGCACAATTTAGACAGTTTATCTGCAAAAAAAGTTGATTTTGGGGGAAGTTACTCTTTAAATGAAATGAACCAAAACAGATTTGGACTGGACAAACATTAAATTGTCTTTGCATCAAGTTCATACACAAGAAAAAAWAATAATAATTTGATTCAGTCAACAGAATTGTGTTATCAGATTTTCATTTTCACCAAGTCAAATACTGTTTTGACCTTTAGGATATCAAATTTTGGTTKCAAAGATGTGATATCTTTGTAGAAAACAAAATGTCATAAATATGATCAATCACATTTGTTCTAGTGTATCATTCTGCAAACATAGGTAATGCAGAGCTTTTTAAAAGCATGTAAAAATTACAACACAGTATAATACTTGTCCTGCTAACTTAAAATGTAAGGAAACCTTTGTAATTCATTCTAAGATGCATCTCACCACAATGGATGTGTTAATAAAGCTGTACACAACCATTGTAAAAAAATATAATTTAGCATAGACAGACAGCGTGATTTATGTAATGCCTGATGTTATTAAGAAAACATCCAGTCTATATTCAATAACTCATATTGTTTAGGTAACAAAAGCAAAATGAAAATTAGTTTGGTGTGAATTAAAATTCAAAGTGCAGTACGTAAGGCCTTGCATTAATTATTGCTAAATGATCTAGCTAACTCTACCTTTGCTACATTTTTTTTTGTTTGTTTTCAATTTGCATGTATACTATWGTCACTATTTGGCCTAACAACAGTGAAACCAAACTAACTGAATGCCAAGAATAACATCCAAAGTAAGGTTGAAATGCACTGCATTTTCCAAGTCAAGTGTTTTCCCACTTGCCTTGGATCAAAYACCTCCATGAGCATATTAAAAAAGTCAAATACTGTCATATCTTTCCTTTTCATCTGTTCTGAAAACCACCCTCTTCARTCTCCATTTACATCAGCAATAGTCATTTGCCACACAAACTGTGTCCATGAAAATGGTGCCTAATTTCAGAATACAGTAACCTACGGGTTCACTGATATTTCTTTTGTCTGAGAGCCTTGGCAAGCATCATTTAGCTTGGCTAAATTATCATGGAAAGAATATGAGCAAACGGACAGTGCCTCAGCTTATCTGTGAGAGAGTTGCACTTTAAARGAGCTTTAATGGAACCAATTATTAAGAAGGTTCCTTTGCCATCTGCTCTGGGGGCCACTTGACTGTTCTTGTTATAAATGTCCCACCTACCTTGACAAGGCTGGACACCACCCCCGCAACCAGCCCTTCACTTTATCTTGTATAGTGATGAGAAGGTCAATAGACTACTCTTCAAAATTCTTAGACCTTTTCTATATTTCTTAATTAGGCTAGGTGACATGCAACAATTAAGTTAATAGGCTTCCTATTCATATACAAAGACACACATGGATATGTGAACTCATTCACACCACACACTGTGTTGAACTAGCTTAGTTTGATTTTGATTCTCACTGGCAAAGGCAGACTGCAGAATACACAGATGATGTCCAGTGTTCAGTTCATGTACGTTTTCCACTTGACCAAAATTTGGAGTATCTGTAGATGCCATTCTACAAAGCTGACATCTCGCATGACACTTGGTAGGAGCTAGAAAACACATTGTTGACTTTAGGGGCAAGCCATGGTTCATGGCTATTTTCATAATGTCAAAAGAAGGAGGTGAGTGGACAGCCAAAGAGTAGAGTATTAGTAAATAGGCCATTAGAGCCACTTAAATTTTGTTGATGCCTAAAATTTTTGATGGAATACAGTTGATTTGGGTGGCACAACAGAAGTCATCCCAGGGAGCTGCACGAAAACATCCACATGCTTCTTTAAGTTGTGCCACTGAAACCAAGTTTATTCAAGTACTAATTAAAATTCAGAATAGCATAATTGCTCCAGCAGTAATTGAGCATACATATGTGTTTAGTTTTACAGCTGTTGGTGAAATAATGTTTCCCTGCCTTATTTTTAAATTTATTGCAACCAACACTGCAATATAAGTCACAAACCTAACAAAATGGATACTCTTACAAAGCAAAGTTTTTGGGAAGAAAGTATCAGCCAAATTCATAAAGACACCTCAAATTCCACTGTACAAAACCACTTTTCCTTTTGCATAACTCCACGTCTTTGCTCCACTTTCCAAGCTATTTTTTTAAAAGGCAGTTTGAAAAGAAAATGGTTTTCTCTTAGGTCACAATCTCCAGTCATTTGTTCGAGATGCGCTGACTGTCTGGTGTAAGACAATGCATTGGAGTTTTGACAGTGAGTGGTAATTGAAGCTGTCTCTGAGGAACTGAGACAGTGGTTGAATGATGGTAAGACTGAAGATGAAAACTCCGGCCCTAAAACAACCACCACCACATGGTCACCTCTCTAACCTCACAGTGAGGCCACTTGGTTCATCTGAAGAGGAATGGTTTGTTAAAAATTTACTGCTAAGTGAAAAAAATACAAGGAACCTCTCAATGACCACAATAATTTTGCTATGTTAACACAACTTTTTTTGTATTTTGGCTACTCTTCTGCAGGGGCCACCACAATGAGCAAACTGGCACAATAGATTTGGCAATTGTTTTACATCAGGTGCCCTTTCTGACACAACCTGGGCTCAAACTACATGCCACCAGATTACAAGATCATGTCAATGACAACCAAGATACCACAGCCCTTTGTTGTGTTTCCACAAAAAAAAAAAAAAAAAAAATTCAACTTTATAGTACTAATTTTATTTGAACTTTACCAATAAGGTAATTGATTATAGGTCATAAATAGATCCTATTATTGAGTCTTTATGTAGTCTTGGAAAATTTACACATTTTTCCATACCAAAAACAAAAAAATCTGTGGAGATACGTGTAGAAACCTAAAGCCAGATAATGAAATAAAAATGGCTAGATGGTTAGCAGTTGTTAGCGCTGTACAGTATATCTCTGGTCTAGAGTCTTACAATGTGGAATTCACATGTAGCTTACTCCATTTTCCTCCCACAGAGCAAATGCATGTTAGGTTATTTGTTGACTCTTAATTGCCCCTAGGTGTGTGTGTGAGAGAGTAAATGGTTGTGTGTCTCATTTGTCTCTATGTAGTTTTGACTTGTTACCCATCCTTTGTGCATCCTGCCTCTTGCCTGGTGACCTGTAGAATTTCCATTGTGTTGAATAGTTTTCAGTAAACACTGACGTGTTAAAACAGCAGTGTTAACTCTCATGTTTAAAAATAATATCTGTGTGAGCTGCTGACCTATTTCTCTAACCTCGCCATCCATTTTTCAGTGCCATCTGTACTGTCTGATGGACGAAAGAGGGGGTTGATCTGCAGGGTAGCTGAAACCCATTAACAGTATGAAGAAAACTGTGTGAAACTTTTTTTTTCATTCACAAGTTCGCAAAGTATTTATGCTGCAACTGAAATTGAAAGAGTATCACTGAAACATTTAAATTATTGTTCATTGTTGTTCACCATATAAAGTTGTGACAGTGTTTTTGGCAAGCGTTTCAACAAAATGTAATGTTATTGTGAGGATCACAGGTGAAATGACCCAGGCAGCAGGCAAAATCCATGGTGTAACAAAAAGCCTTTGATAATAACCAAAGAGGCTGACAAGTCAGCTCAAAAATGCAGAGTAAATCTCAGGTTAAACACAAACAACACCACACTGGCTGGTAAACAGCAACAATGATCCGACACAGACTGAACGCAGGACACAGAATATAAAGCAAACTAATTAAGGACAAMAAGAAACACCTGGAGGAGRCACAAGAGGAAACAGGTGAGCATGGGCGGGGCTGGAACAGGGCAGAGATACACAGAGGAACACAGAAACACTAGAAAACAAAGGAAAATGAACACAGGCCATGACAGTGATCAGCAAAATAAAAGGTGAGTTACCATTTGTCCCAAAATGCATATTGCAATCAGTTTGAAACAGTCACCTCTKTTCCTACTGGAATTGTGACATTTGTTCATGGATAGCAAATCCAGGTAAGTCCAGTATTCTAGTTTACAATAGTAAAGGTTTAGAAAATCACAATAAAACATACTGAGACTAAAAGCTAATTTACAAAACAAAGATGGTTCTTTTTCATTGCTTCCAAATGCCTATATAGACTAAATCTAATCTGGCATGGCAAGATAAAAATTACAAGGGGGTTACGATATAACATTAACATTCAAGTTTAAGCTGTATGTGGTGGCAAAACATTTTTATTTTCTGTTTTTTTTCTATTTATTGTGTGTGTGTGTGTGTGTGTGTGTGTGTGTGTGTGTGTGTGTGT
>NW_013952448.1:1486833-1494868 GCF_001266775.1 Austrofundulus limnaeus
CACACACACAGTCCCCTCCAAAAGTATTGGAACAAGAAGTTCTCTTGTTTTTGTTGTAGATATATCACCATTTGTATTACACCACATGATATTTAAGGTGAGCAAAAGTAATGGAACAAATCATCTTAAATAAATATCATTTAATATATGGTGGTATTCACAAGTTTCTGTAAAAGCGTATGTAGGCTGCYATGACAAACCGCTAGTCCTTCTGCCCAGTTTCGTATTTCCGAAGTGAGAATGATAGGAAATTTGTGTTAGGTAGGTTATTATTTCATTATTATTAGTTTTTTTGTTGTTGTAACGATGCTTCATGGCAATAAATCTTCTACCATTAGAAAACCCAGATAATTTCTCTTTTAAAGGTGCCACATTTGTAAGGAACATGCCTTTGTGGGATGAGCGGTAGAGCTTGTAAGTAGGTTGCACACATGGACTATTTGCCAAATCTTATTTGCCAAACCGCTTATTTTGCTGTTGTTATTGACACTTTTTTTGAGTTTCTGGTACCCCCAGATGCTGCCAACCAGATGCTTGGTAAAATATTTATTACCAAGAATCTTTGTCGCAATTGCAAAATATTCTACCAAACACAAATTTTCTTACTTTTTGGTAAGTATATAAATATTTTTTCACATGGAATATGCTTTTACTCATCTGTAACAAACAAAAGAACTCAAGTAAAGTAAGGGAATTAAGAACACARTTGGTCATTTGGCATGATGCTTGTTGCAGTTAGTGTGCGTTTGTCTAAACTGTTTTGTTAGTAGTCACAAATATAGGTATATACCATATTTCCTAGCATCCAAGGGTTGACAAGTTTTAAAATTACTCAAACACTGGTAGAGTCAATCAGAGAGGCTGACAGGCACTTTGGTAACTGCAAGTTACRGTGACATCAGAAAAGGTTGCTTTACAAAGCRTTTTCAATTTCAGGCTTGTGTGTYGTTTGCCTAATTTATGGACCTGCTGTTTTAGGCCTTTTTAGATTAGTCTGTGCTGGGGATATCTCATTCCATGTCTCACTGTGTGAGGCTCATTAAAGCTGTGTAGGAGCCGCCTCTGTCCCCCTCTCATTGGACTATGTGCAATAACTGACAAACAACTTGGAAGTCTTTCAGAAACCAGGAACRTTAAATTGTCTTTGCATCAAGTTCATACACAGAAAGTTTGTTTTGGCAGTCTTGGATTGATTGTTTGAYTCATCTTTGATGGCTTTTAGAAAACGTCATAAAATACAATCAAGTAATGACTCGAATGTTGTGAAGCTCTCTCTTCACAACATTGCTGAATGCATGGTTGTGTTATTTTTAATGCATGGTAGATTCAGTGGCACTTAGCCTTCATTTTCTTTCAGCTGTGGACATCTCTGTGTATGTCTGCAAGAAATAGCTTTTGTCTTTGTTTCTATAAGACTTTTTTTTCTTTATTCAAAAGGACAGTTGGCTTACATTGTATAAATGCATCTGTTATACTTTTTGTACAGACTGGTTTTTAACCCTCCAGTTAAAGCCATATGGAATTAGTTTTTAAGGAAAGTTAAATAACAAACAAAATTCTGAATGTAAACATGTTGGACTCAGTGTTTCCATCTTGTACATTGATATAACTYATTAATATTGGCATTTAGATTTTAGCACAATCTCTGGTTTCATGCATCTCAACTGGATGCTTGTTTTTTAAAACTCGTGCTCTGCTTTTTTGTGCTAATGTATGGTTTCATGTTTATTTTGTGTACATCCATTTGAGTATTTTGTACATGCATGTGTATCCATGTCTCTGCATGTCTCTGTCTATGTGTAAATTGTATTGTGTTTGCTCAGCTCCTCAGAGGACGTGACCTGTGTGGGTAAGGACGGTGTTAAAGGAGACAAATTGGGAGGAGGCCAGCATTCTCATTAGCAGGGCAGATGTGAGGTCGCTCTGACCAGATTGCTAGCCACTTCCTCAAAAAAACATCTCACCAATGGCCTGGCGTGAGACTTACAGCGGGGGGAGCTGGGGCATGGAAATGTCCTGTGTTCCTGACATATTGTGAGTAGCCACCAGACAGGGGGGAAGCCAACAGTGTTAACCCACCTTCGAGGCCAACAAACACTGTCAGCCCCACCGCCCWCCCCTTTTTCACAACAACATCCTTGTACAAGAACGATTCAAAAATAACACAAGCGGAAAACRGCAACAAGGTGCTACTTTATCCCTCCTGGACCCCTCCTGGGACGATTAGCAATCCAAACTGAAAGAGAAACAGACAGAAGGAGGTGGAAGGGGAGGAGGAGGGCAGAGGAGAGAAGAAAGGACAGACATGGAACCAATTTCAACATAATTTTCATCCCTTTAGAGATGCTTGTTCATGAAAGACCATTAGAACAACAGATTAGGTAATTACAGACCAAAGGCCAAATCTTATTTTCCAGATTCTTTTCTTCCTCTGGTTTTTGAAAATAAAGATGGCTGCAAAACATGAGTGGTTACAGTTTGATGTTAGGATGGAACTGATTTTAAATGAAATTCAACATACATACACAATTAAACAACTAAATTCTGCTACTTCATAGTACATTTAGAAAAGGATAAAAAAGGCTTCTAGGTTAGAACTTATTGTGCCAGACTGAGAGTAATATAGTGACCAATAATTGGTTAAAACACCAWTGAGTCATTTTGAAGCGGATGAAGGCATAAAGACTTGTCTGTGGATTATACTCACTTAGGGGTAAGGGGAATTGCTTAGCAGTGTAGCAGTGCTAATGGCTGTGTGTGTATGGGGGTGTATGTGTGTGTGTGTGTGTTTAGGACACCAGTTAGAATTAGGTAGACAGGTCACACTGTCAAGCAGAGAGCAAGTGTAAGGAAAARAGGGGTCAAGGACGAATAATTCGCCCAGCAAAGAAATGACAAACTCGCGCTCCTGCCAGAAGGGAACCATTAAAAATAATTTACACAAGCTTTATGTTGGCTGAGCTCTTTTTGATGCAGCGTTTCCCCTGGCAATTATGGCTATGGCTCAACTCCAGCCATATGGCCAGCCGGGCAGTGGGCCGTGAGGCTCAGGAATACCTGGGTGGTTAATTAAGAGCTGTTGCCAGGGCCATAGGAGGCTAGTCTCAGATCTTCCATGCACCCTTCACCAACTCCACCACCGTTCTCTGCTAACACTTTCACATCCTCCTCAAGCGGGCCTTCTGCTGTGACCCTCTGTTGTCTCTACTCGCACAAAAGCAGCGGCCACTGGGGACGGGGAGAGGCCACCGGTAATTATTTGAAATAACATCCCCCTGAACTGGGATGGAATATGTGAGAGAGAGAAAAAAAAAGACCGTGTACTGTGCTATGTTTATGTTGTTTGTTTTTTTTTTTTGTTTTTTTTTTCTTAGTGCCTGGATGTGTTCATGCTTGCATTTTGAGAGCACAGAGTCCAGGTCAACTTTTCCACCTTCTTCTTCTTTTTCTGATGCTTCTTTGGAACGCAAGCGAGTGAAACCATATTATAATACATTATTCAGACATTTACAATACTTYACTCCCAGCCACAGGGCCAATTGGGGGGAAAAAAAAAAAAAACAACTATTCAGACATATCTCATTTTGACTGACGTATATTTTTAAGTGCACTAAAAATAAGGCAAAAATATCAATTTAGGCTCATAAAATAGATTAAATTGTGTRCAAAATATACTCTTGTTTAATATACTGTATATAATGGTAGAATAAACCATACTTTTCTATGTAGCTCATCAAAGATGGCATGGCAAWATAAAAAAAATCACATGTTGCTTGTGATAATACATTTGCAGATGATAGAAACAGTCTATTAACTTTAACATAATTTGCAAGACAAGCAATAAATTTTGACTCATCATCCTATCTACCGACCTTACTGAGTTATCATGGTTTGTGTTGTCATAACATATAACTTTGACCTTGGCTAAGGTCTTCTCAACACCCCCGTCTAAACATATTGATATTCATAAAAGCACTATCACTTTATCAATCTGCTAGACAGAGCTCTTATACAGTATAATGAAGCAATAATGAGAATTTTCTCTTGTTAAAATGTCATTTATGTAATGAATAAAAGATGATGGGTTCAGCTGTCTCTGTTTTGTTCTCAATCAGTCTTCTCTTTTTTTTTTAAATCCCGTTCTGGCCTGTACACTAACAATGGCGTCATCGGCAGACATTGTCCCGATAATCAGTCGAAATTGCTTCATGTTTCCACTGTATAAACAATCATTAGGATGTTGTTTTGTTCATTCGCTTCGCCACAGCCTTTCATTTGCGAACAGTGGCTGCAACAAAAACACTGACAGCTTCTAATCTAAATCTGTGATAGTTCAAAATGTTCCAATTGTGACAGCATGGCAAGTCAAATACGTTTGTGACTGTGTCTGAGTGTGCATGTGTTTATCCCCCAGTGCATGTGTGTGTGCGTGCGTGTGTGTGAGAAACCCCCCGCTGACTCTACAGCTCATCTCCATATTCCTTTATGGGAAATCTAAATAGATACATGATTATCTTTACACAACCCAAGCAGGAAATGGGACCCTACCCTTCACTGTGACTAAAGAAGAGAGGGAAATGTTATGGTACACATTATAAATGATTTATGGATGTAGACTATGGCATCGTTTTTCTTGATAACCTCTTCTGTGTGTTTTACGTGCTCCCTTTTCAACCAAGATTCAGAAAAGGTCCCTAGTGGTGCAGAGTTCTCTCCTAGTACCTTTCCAGACAATAAACAGCATTATCTGTCTGCCTGTCCGTGCGCTGTTTACAGCCGTTTACACTCGCCCAGTATCTCATGRCAATAAATCCCAGTGAGTGAAAGAGGGGGCGATATAGTTGATGCTGAATAATTGGTCATTTTGGTTGCAGGCTCCCCTGCTTCACATTATACTGATAATGAAGGCCTGCTGAATATGGTGATCAGTGTCAGTGTGTGTCGGATATGGGCCTCTGTGTGCATCTGTCATCTGCATGCATGCGCCTAAGCGAGCTTGCGTATTGCCGAGGTGTCTCCTGAGTCAGGGATTATTGCTGATAGATTATTTCTTCAGCCCCCTCGTTATCACTGGATCAAACAGACATGTGACCTGCACTTCATCACTCTATTCATCCTCTTAAAACCGAGCTCTGGAGACYCGCGCAGAGGACTGCTGGAGCTGAATATATGGATCTGAGTTGRGACCAGGGGGTGTAATACTGCTGCACTGGGACCCTTTTGCATAATTATGAACTCTTGCTGGAACTGTGTGTTTTTATCAGCCTGATAAAATCATTATTTTTTTTTACTGCTGAAAAAACTATTAAAAGGAGGTATATTGGAATTTTGAATGTCTTTTTTTATTAGTTTTACTGATATATTCAGGTGAAACCACTGGATGTCCGTCCTCTAAAATGCTATTTTCATTCCTCTCATCCTGCTCTGGCCTCTACTGTCTGGACTCATGTTCCAGGCTCTGTTATTATGTGATATTGTCGTCACCTGTCCTCATTACTAGTTGAAGGACAGGCCCTTTGATGCTCATTAGCGAGCGCCCCTGTGTCAGCACTACATAGAGAGGCGGTGGGAGATGCAGCAATGAGAGACTGCCATGTCAGCCAACTTGTGTGCACCATGACAGTGGTGACACCCAGCCAGTCCCGCTTTTGTCAAGGGCCCCTAACGAGGTCATCACTGTCCCCGAGACAGAGGTCAACCTTACATTTGACCCCCATCCCTCCCCATGCTGTAATGTCAACAGCACCTCCCGTCACCTGCCCCACGCTGCCCCTGAACGCCGGTCTCCCTCGCTTGCTGGTGGCACGCCGAGCTGTCACACAAGTGGGCAGCGTGTGTGGAAATCAAGGTGGGCTGATGTCTTTTAATGAGACAGACGCAGGGCCTCGCTAATGTCCCCGCCTTCGTTAGGCAGGACCCAGCTGCAGCCTGTCAGCCTCCTTGTTAAGCTCAGCCCTGGTGGGACGGCCAGGCAAGGCAACCCAACTGTCGTTCTGTCTGTCTGTCTATCAGTTGGTCAGCTTCTCCCCTCTCCCCTTGGTGGACCTCAGTCTCCAGGGTGGAAAACGAGCTCTGTCTGCCTGATGGCGCTGTACTGCGTGTCAGGGCTGTGCTCTCCTCTGTTGTTTTCCCTCGCTCCTGGAAGGTGGTCGGTTAATGATTCTCCAACAGGGCTTTGGGACGCTCCACGGCATTTTGTTTCTTGATTAGAATGCACCGGCGGCCTTTGTCAACAGTGATGTCAGCCGCTGTAAGGACAAAGCATTGTTACCAGGAGCATAATTAAATCTGTTTCCTGTGAATCTGCCACCTGTGTTGACCAGGTAGTCAGGGATACAGGAGGCTGTTTGTGCATCCCACTTCATGTTTTGTATTTATTCTGCTCCCTCCTTCCATCGCTGTATTTGTTTTTGGCATACTATGTGACAGTCAAAAAAATATGTTTTTATGGGAATTATTATTTAGTATTTAGCAAATGTATGAACTTACACTTAAATATTTAGTTTGTACTTGCAGACATAATAATTTTAGTTTACAAAAATAGCATATATGTTTAAAATAATTACCTGATGTCCACCTGCTAAACTTTATATGTTTAGTGTTTAATAAATAGAATATGCATAGATTCATGTGTTTATWCAATTTCTTTTCTAAAAGCATGTATCTGTATTTGTATTATTTTTCAGTTTTTTAATTGTTGGTAAAAACAGACTGCAGTTATCTGTCTCATCAGATGCACAGTGACATGTGAGAGCTAGCTAACCAGACCATTAAAAGAAACAGCAGTCCCTGAGATGTGGACTGGTCAAAAATTAATTGGCCCCATGGCTGTTTGAAAGTGCATAAAAAAAAACAACTCCATGAAGTGTATCAGGATCCCCCACATAAAATATGTCAATTTTCTCCGCTCATGCCAGTCGAGCAATAATGACCCCATGGTGCTGTGGAGTGGTGTGACAACACAAATGACACTACACTGTGTGCTAATGACATGGAATGTAGTCGCTGGGTAAACATGGCAATTAAACAACAGTCTCAGTCTGACTAGGACACACATAGAACCTTCACAGACCCCATTGTGTCTTTGTCTTATGCTCCCTCTTTCTGTTTCTGTCTCTCGCTCTCTGCAAGACATTTGCATGCTGGAGGCATAATTGGCTGGTCTCATGGCGGCGGTGGCAGTATTCCTAGAATGAGGACATCTCAATGCACCTCACACGTCCTCACTGTCACAATGCTCGCTGCTGAAAGCCTTTCCTGACACAAACACAGCAACACAGAACGCTCCCACAATGGCAGCCATGTCTGCTCCCACTCAAACTACACCCAGTGACAAGAAGGAGCTGAACTAAGCACATTTCTCTTCCCCCCTTGCAGTTTCCAAAGTTCAGGATTACCGTCAGCACGCAGGAGCTCTGCTGCAGAAGTTTTTTTTTTTCTTATTCTTTTTGAGAAGGCTGTGTGAGAGAGTTTGGAGGGTGACAGCCTTGCTGTAACAGTTTGCCAGAGAAAACTCATGTTAAGTTTAGGCATGTGGGCATATTTGAACATACAGTCACGCATAAGTGGCACAATTTATATGCAATTTTCACACAAGCTGGACTGAAAATTGAATTTCTGTCAACTGACAAAAATGTGTTGCCATCTTTTTTTTTATTCGTAAAAGTGAAATTAATTACAAATGTGCTCTGTGTTTACTTTGTCTGTATTATCACCAACTCACATCACTTCATATTTGAACAACTCATTGAGCAGATATGTTTTGAGATTTATATCGCTTGCCCACAGGTGACACAGCAGAGTGCCACAGAGGCAAACACTACCACCATCACATTGATAGAGTACCCCTGCCAGTCTTATTTCATTCACCCGTGAAACAATTAGCAATGCTGAGCAGTTTTGCAATTAACAGCCTCATAACTGTCACATGCCCCAATTTTAAATCAGCAGGAGTAAGATCTGTTTTGGAGCAAAGTCTAATTACAAAGTAAAGCATTTTCTCCTGTGATCACATTTTTTTCTTATGATATTATTA
>NW_013952448.1:1494908-1496533 GCF_001266775.1 Austrofundulus limnaeus
GTAGTAGTAGTAGTATTATTATTATTATTATCAGGATGCGACAACATCACCAGTCATGTCTCCCTTCTGTGGAAAGAGACTCGTGTGTAACTAACACACACATACTGAGAAATTAACACAGTTGGTTGTGTTGATTGAGAAATAAGGTTTGTAGGGGACTGAATAAATAATCGCCAGTGCCGGATAAATAGCATTCAGTTTAAGACTTGACATTCTTAATCAAACCACAGCAGCTCCTGTGAACAAACAGCCTGTCTTAAAACTGTAAATGGACTGAGTCAAAATGAATACTTGAACCCAGTCAAGACTTAAATCATCTCTCTGTTGAGTTTAAAGGAGAAGTGTTTAAGGCAAAAAAAAAAGTCAAGCTGATGGAAGCTGGCGCAAACACATTCCCACTTTTCCAATCTTATTTTCGTCTTTTGCCTTYTGCCAGGTTCTCTTGCAGGGGCTTAGTGTACTTTTTGTGTCCCAGTGCCTACAAAGTCTATCAGAATGCATTTGTTTTCAACATACCCCCTTTTTCTTTGAAAGTGTTAAACAGACCATTCACCGGCCTGTCAACATTCCCTGGCCCGCCTCACAGAAAAGTCTGCTTGAGTTTTGTTCCTGATCAGCACTTGTCTCTTCGGTCTGTTGTTGCTCACGTCGTGTAATATCCATGACAATCGTGTTGGGCTTTTCAGAGGGCTCTGTATCGCCCATTCTGTGGGGCCACTTTCAGGCCATAAAGGGCTTTATTTGTGTGGATTTGAAAGAGTCATGTGAAGTGCCCTCAGGCTGGAATCCTCTTCAGTGGGTCACCACTGTCTCAATAGGTTTCATACTCACAAGCGTCCATCAGTACAGCCCTCACGTTCTAATGAAGCAACACCACTGCTAGTGGTGCAAGAGTTCTAAAAGTACWTTGAAAGGTGTACTACAAGCAGAAGCAAGAAGGCAAAGAATACCAAGAATGACAGATAAGACATAAGAAGTGAAGAGGATAGATGTTAGAASTTATTGGTAGTTAGAAAAAAAATTAAACGACGTATATTGGCTTGAATTGGTGTTTTAAGGTCCTTGCATTGATAGATGTCTAACAGCATCAACATTCAGACCCGTTCTGACTCCCAATCTGCCTCTCAAACTCATCCAACTAAAGTCTTTGGATTTTTAAAAAGCACATAGTAATTGCAATGGAAGATAGATGGGGCATGGGAAGAAAGAGAGGCTCAATGACGCATCTATTTTTGTGAACCATATGGAAATTCTGTTGAATGCACAGTGGACACGTTAGAAAGTCATGACCCTAACGACAGTGAGTGCATGCTGAATGGTAAACACTGCAGAGAGGGGCGTCACCCTGACCCCCAGCATATGGGTTTCCATTCTGAAGGAGGGTTTTCACAAACACAGCCATGCTGCCAGCAAGCCCTTGGGACTTTGATTTGTTAATGAATTGCTCTATTGACTTGTATCTTTGCTTGCATCATTGGAGGACACCAACAACACACCCTGTTTTCTTTTACCCTCGTCTTTTTGTCCCACCGTGCAAAGAGAGGAGGATGTGGGCAATGGGGGTTGGGGGCTGTGGGGCAGAATGCTATTGTATGTTTGACTTAAATGTTCAGGCTTGTCATCTG
>NW_013952448.1:1496590-1498687 GCF_001266775.1 Austrofundulus limnaeus
GTCTTCTATGGCTTCCATTCTTTAGTCCAGCTAATTTGTATTGTGGCGATTTAAGACAACTCTCCAGCGCTCAGTGATGCAAGAGAACAAACCTAATGCCCCACTCCCCGCCTACAGTGCCCCCACCCACCCTCCATCACCCCAAGATTCAGGCCAGCCATGGMCCAGGACCAGCCTCCTCTGAATCTATTTCCCAGTCCCTCCCTAACCCTCATTACCATGTGAAGACAATAATGGTTTTGTCAGGACGATACCTGCTTTACAAGTAGCAGATTATTGTGTCCCGCCAGTGTTAACACAACAAGTACAAGCCCTCTGTCTGTGGCCATTCCACCGGCTGTCAGCACTCATCCATAATGGCAGTGTCACACTATAACACACAGCGCACAAAGATGGGTGACCCCTCATGCACAAAGACATACGGGCTGTATGAGAGTTACACAACATATGGCTACAGCATCATGGCTCACATTTTTTTTCTCCCTACAACCTACAATTTGAGCCAAAAATCATACTGCCCTTTGTCCAGAAAATGTGGAGCCCCTGGCTGCTAGGCCACACAGTGCCATGGTTGTGCACCAATTACACCACACTTCACCAGGAGTGCCATCTGTGTGCCAAATGGGCAATTCTGTCAGGGCATTCTGGACTGAGAGGTGTGAATTTTACAGCTCTTTGAGCGTTTTACAGATAGCAGGAGCCTTGTRTGTGAGTGTGCAATCTGTCTACGTGTTTTTATTTTTCTTTGTTCAAACAAATGTCTYCTCTTTTCATACTACATAGTAGGCATGTAATATTAAACATGAAAACAACTTCTACAGCCCTGCTGTTTGGATTCACAATCTCCCGGCAGCTAACAAAAGCAACCAAAGGGAGAGGAAGCTATCCCATATCTAATCTTGTTGAACTTGCAGTGACTCCAAGAGACATGGGCAATTTAAAGGAGATTTTTCATTCCTAAACTGACACAATAGAGTGTGTGTGCTTTACTGAGGTTGTAGGTTTTTATCAAGTCCCAGTGTAGACGTTTGAGAAGCTTTTGATTTTTTTTTCTGTTTGTGCTGTTTTATRACAGCAGTGGAGGAAGTCTTGTAGACTTTGACAGGCTTTGATCATGACTGAAAACATTAGCACTCACTATATGATTAGTAATGCAGTGTTTTTTTTTTTACTTGTAAAGAACTTATGTTCTATAGAAAACAAATAAAAATCAGCAACACATTCCCTTCTTTAAAGGACTAGTAGCACTTTTTAGTATGCTAAGTTTATGTCTTAATGGCACTTCAAGTGGATGTACTGACAAAACAAATCATTTCCAACTGATGTGAGTTTGCTGAAGCAAAATGTGTCTGTTTCACTAAAGAGAAGAACAGATTTAACTTGGGAATATCCACTACCGGGAACTTCCTCTGACTGTATATTTGAGGAGGCAGCAGGTCAGCTGAAGGAGCTTCCTGCTCTCTACAGAGTGCTGGATGCCTGCTGTGTGGGTATAACATAGTAGGCCAAGTCTATTGTCTGGAAAAAGGATGTGCTTTGGTGTTGTCTTGTTTTTTTGGGACAGGACAAATCTTGTATGACGCACAAAAACTCTCACTTACAAGACCCACAGAGTCAAGGGGTTGCTGACTTTGTAGCTGGGCTTGATGAGTGCATCCAGACACAGGAAAAGTACAAATTTGGAACGGACTTGAGTTGTATTTCTAACCTCATGATCAAACACTGGGTACAATATGAAATAAAATAAAACTTACAGATAATATAAGTTTCAGCTTTTATTTTTAATATTATGTCTTATGTCGAACCGTTCCGAACCGTATCGAACAATACAGTTTTTAAAAATTTACTTTATCAACTTGTCTTCTGAAGATGCTCTGTGTTGAAGGATCAGTAGATCTGTGTTCGACTACTCCACCTAGGCTGCATTTTTGAGCGCAGATCCACTGAGAAACTTGCTGTTTCAGCAACATTTAATTAAAAAACGGTACTTTGGAAATTAAACAAATGTTCGTAATTAATATAAATAAAATACAAGTTAAAAGGGGCATGGAAATTTGCACACACACACACACACACACACACACACACACACATATA
>NW_013952448.1:1498884-1502470 GCF_001266775.1 Austrofundulus limnaeus
AAGTAAGTCAGTAAGTCAGTCAGTCAGTGTGTGTTAAAATCTTCTTTACATTTCAAGATAATACTAATAATAAAACTCCATTTATTTAAACCTGGGATAGGAACAAAATAATAGTGTAGGCAGAACTACAAATACATTACATAAAAGTACTGTTAACATTTGATTACATAATATTTAACAATGATCAGCAGACTTTAAAAAGAATAGATGCTCAGTTCTGCACATTAGGGATACAATTTGACATTCCAATTGTAAAGTATTCACAGAAAATACTGATCRCAAAATACATTGTCATTTCTCATAATCTTCACAGCTGATGGAATGTGCCTGTGTGTGGATGTCCTGACAACATTTACCAAACACACAGAGTAATTACCCATGCAGAGTGAAATGGGCAGACAGAGCTAAGCTACCCAACAGAGTCAGTCAC
Organism: Austrofundulus limnaeus; assembly: GCF_001266775.1. Lineage (NCBI taxonomy): Eukaryota > Metazoa > Chordata > Actinopteri > Cyprinodontiformes > Rivulidae > Austrofundulus > Austrofundulus limnaeus. The sequence continues at coordinate 1,499,315 of NW_013952448.1, forward strand.
ATCTAGCTGTATTAGAAACAGTTGGATTTCATTTCACATGCTGCTGTGCTCAGAGGAATCTCAATATTTATCCAGTTTGTCTGGCCGTGGCACCTGCTGAGGGAGACATTAGTCATTTGTAAGTATTAACTTGGGCATCCCCTCCTTCACTCATCTTCCCTGTCTCTCCCTCTCCTCGTCCTCCTCCCCCCTCCCTCGTTCTGCACTCTCACTCCCTCCCTCTGTGAGTACACTGTCAGTCATGTTGTAGCCTTTTAAATGTCATCCACTTACTGCGGAGAGCAGTTGCCCCACTTGACAGTTTTATTGGGAGACGTTGTGATGGTGGTGATGAGAGAGGAAGAGAGAGAGTGAGAAAAAAAATGAGAGACAGAGATAAAACTGTGGCGAGGCATTGCTGAGTCAAATCAAATTAGAATAATCAGAGTGATGTGATTAATAGGAGTGCCATTGTGGGGTAATCATGCACAGCGATCATCACTGCGGTGGACTTCAAATTAGCGTGCCCTGCAGTGAGGCTTTGATCTGGCAAGCATCAAATCAAGTTGGGCGTCAGGCTGTCACTTACTTAAAGCACACCTTCGCCTTGATGTCTTTTCGCCACTCTAAAAATAGAGATGGAAGACAAAACTTGACAAAAGGCAGAGGTACATYCGACAAATGATCATGACTGCTCTGTGTGGCATCTGCTACTGAGCCACTCAGAAAGATCTTCATTTCAATTCCTTAAGGTGGACTTAGAATCCTGAGGATGGAGGTGAAAAAGGAGGGGAAAAGGAGACAAAGATCCAARGTAGGGAAGAAAGACATCAAAGTGACATTAGCCCCAGTGACACTTTCTTAGGTGTCAAGCCCAGTTGTCACTGAAATACTGTTGTTGAAATTACCAAGATTTTTCCCCTTTACAAGTGAACTAMATTTTATCTCGGTAAAATTTAGAATTCATACAYTTTWTATTTTCATTTTAACATGTGCGCACACACATGCATATATATATATACATAATCAATAACTTTAATTAAATAGGTATGGTAAAAACATGTTTTAACATTCTGTATATTTACTCACAACCACTTTAGAACTGGATCTTAAGAGAGAAATCAGGAAGTTCTCATCTTGATGTCTACTGGAAAAAAAAAACATTAAGGCTTTGATAAATTGATAACATTTACTCGGTCTCATGAAGGATRTAGCCAGGTTTGTGAAAGCTCAAGTGTCATGGAGGCTGTGCCTGGTTTCTGAAACACAGTGCTCGCCTCTTCTCCTGCTACAGGAATACTGACATTTTCATTAAAAGGTCACCAATCTTTTCAAGTATTTTCAACAGCTTTTAATGTGAGCGGAAAGGTGAGCATGAGAATGAGTGGAGTGAGAGGAAAAGAGAGAGACGAAGATAGGCGAAGTTTAGACATGGAAGGGGGTGAAACAGAGCTCTGAGAGATACACGATCAAAAAGAGAAAAAGACCAAAGCAATCTGCTCTCAGACCAAGGTCAGAGCTGTGCAGTACATATCCTCAGCTCTTATCTTATACTGATACAGAGCTTTAAATCGCTATGAGGAGAATACAGTATAGCTGACTGGCCGTTTTGCCTGACTTTTCCTATGCACTGTTTGCTACCATTTGCTACATCTCATATAGTCCTTGTTTAGTTAGCATGTAACTCTACAAAAGTATAAATCAGCTAGCAGTAAAAAGACATTGTGTTTATTTTGGGAGTGTTCACTTAAAGTGATTTAGATTATGAGTGAAAAGCCAATAGGAGTTTCATTTACCTCAAGGTTGTTTTTAATGCTCTCCATATGAGCTTTAAAACAAACAAATTAAGGCCACGACAATGAGCCACAAGGTGGTGTGTTTAAAGCAAAATTTACATGTTAAATAATTCAGGATTAGTTTGCAAAGATATTCATTATACCAAGTTAATAATTTCAAATGAACGCCAAATAAAAGACAGGCTTTTAGTTCTCTAATTTGATATGTGGACCACATGAAGTTAAAAGATGCCCCCATTTAGCTGCTTAAATGAGGATGTAGAAAAATTTTCCCTCTGAAAATGGATTAAAATAATTTGGCGAGAATAATCATTTAAGTAGCAATAAGGACCCTGTGAGTGTATCTATTGAGCATAAAATTATTTCAAGTCAAAATTAAATAGCTTATTACTGCCTTTCATTTCCTAGAGGGAATTGTCTATGCACCTTTTTTTTTCCTCATGCAGTTCCCTTGGTGGATGGGGTAATTTTCTTTGGAGGCTGGTGGAATAAGTGCCATGCGGCTGCGTGTTCAGCAGGGAAAGTACATGAAAGTCTTCTGTTTTACACTGTGGATCTCATTCGCCATGCTGTCCATATTTCTGTCTGTCTATCTTGAGACTAGTGCTAAAGCTCCTTAGTCTAACAGTGTTAGATGAGTAAAAGAGGCCTCGTAAGTGCGGCTCAGTGTGATTCTCTAGAATAAATCCAAGTCTAATCTTTTATGCTTTACCTGTCAGATTCTTTCACTCAGTGCACCCCTGCATTCTTTTACACATTGTCAATATGTCAGAATTGCTGAGATAGGTTAATTTCAACACCTGTCAGTTGATATTCTACACCCCAAAATGAAGTTGTGCTATAGACTGGCCTGGGAATGTTTCAATGCTGGAATGCAGTGTTTGATGACTAGAGCAAGTGAAGAAGGGGGTGGACAGGCTCTGGGTGTGTGACGTCAGTGTGGTGGCATGGTAGAAAGCCGATGGCCCGCTTGGCCCTGACAGCTGCGTTTGCCCACAGTAATGCGCCCCGCCGAACGGGGCCAAGGCCTCTCTCCTGCTGTCAGCACACCGATCGGCTTTCATGGATCATCCCTTATCTGCCGAATCTGTCATTGCAGAGGAGTGTTCCTTTTGGGGAGCTTTAACCCATGCTGCCATGGTTCACAGGCTCCAAGCTACTCTTATGGATACTTTGCTCTCTCTTTTTCTGTCTCGCTGTCTTCTCCAATTCATGTCCCACTCTCGATCCGGTTTTAACACTCGGCTTTGCTCTCAGATTCATGCCCTCTCTGTCATTCCATTTTTGTCTCTCTGCTGTTTGTTTTGTGGTGAGGGCTAACCTGAGAGGCAGGGGCATTGAGGATGGGGTGTGGTGTGTGTGTGTGTGTGTGTGTGTGTGT
>NW_013952448.1:1502515-1504703 GCF_001266775.1 Austrofundulus limnaeus
GTGCTCCAGAGCAAGAGAGGCGTCTGGGAGGGAAGAGACTTTTGTTTGTTTGGACAGATGCACAGGCCCATCTCTGAACTTCTGTCAGTGATCAAAGGAGCCGATGATGTAGAACAGATTCATGGGCCATGTCTTATCAGCCCTTGCTCCGGTCCTCATCCATCATCTTGAGCCCTCGTCCATCTCATTCCGATGACGGCACTCTAAACAAGGTGCATTAATCACTGCTGCTCCCCTCTTTGACCAGGTGGCCTCATGCCCTCCAGACTTCCAAACAGGCTCAGAGGGCTGAAGATGTACCACACATACACCCAAATCTCTAAAGAACACTTTGGCTCAATTAGTCTTTTTTAATAATATTATTCATTTTATAATAACTTTTAGAGCTTTATTTTTTTCATCTTTAGTAGGGTTTTTGGGAGAAGAGATTTTGTTCAATTCATGATACTGAAATTTAGGTGTTAATACCCCTATCTTATTYCAATATAAATTGTTACATGAGTAAAATAGTTCTGAATTTAAAAAGGTTATTTGTTTGATATTTTAAAATAATAAAAAGTGTCATAATGTAATGTGGAGAAAACAATATATAGGAGCTTTATGACACATTTAAATAGTCAATATGTTTGGTTGCTCTTTGAGAGTTATTAGCTTATGCTTACAATGGTTTAATGTATTCTTTATTTAAAAATAAATACAACTTGAGCAGTTTTCCACTCACTGTAAAGTTTATTTTTAATGATTTTCAGTTATTTGTTATTGTACCTTTTGACCTTTTTTTTTTCTTTGCAAGCTATCCTTCATGCATCTTCAACTTTATAACAAACTCTGGAAAGTTTGTTTTCAAAAGTTACTGGAACTTAGCTGCAGTTAATTTTAATTCCTGTTCTGGTGACTTCCGTTTAAGCATTTCCAAAAACATTTCCATCTGAAAGTTTTCTAAGTCTTCCAGACATCCGCTTGACAGCAAACGCTCCTTTTAAATTCAGCCTCCAGAAAAATACAATTCTACAGAATTCTTCAGCTTTTTGGGACTAAATTATTACAGTTTTTATTTAACTCAAAAACTAATTAAAGAGACATGATATGATCATTATTTATAAAGCTTTGAACATTACACAACTATTAGCATCATAGTCCAAATGAACATGTTTTAACATATGTAGTTCCATGTTTTCACATTTAAATTACAAAGCGATAACTTAAACACTAATCCGTCTTTTAAATGGTAAATGGTCTGAACTTATATAGTGCTTTATCAAGCCCCATGGGGACCACATGGGGCTTCATAAACCAACAACCCACTGGTTACAGGATGACTCCCCTGAGTAAACTGTCCCGTTTTTACCTCAATGCTTATTGGTGTTCATTTTCTAGTCAAAAAAAATCTCCTGTGAATGTTTTTTGCACCTTTTACATTATGCTTTACAGTTAGTTCTGTTGCTGCAKCTACCTTCAGTCACAGGCATCCCCCATTATTGATTTGAAACAGAAATTGAGTCATTGCACTGGCAGACAGTGAAAGGGAAACTGGCTTAAGTGGTACCTTTGTGTCAGCAGATTAAAGAAAGCCTTTCACACATACTTTTATAACTAGATATAGTGCTTTTCTGTTCTGAAAAGTCAACTTAAAACAAATGTCAAAAGTGACACCAAAGGGTAATAGCAGGACACAAAATGGAGTGTTGCTTAGGAAGGAGTTTTTTTTTTTTTGTTTTTTTTTTGTCACACAAGGCTCTCCTTCAAAAGTTTCTGAGGTGAAAAAAAGTTTAAATGCTTCTAACTATGAGCTATTTTTTCTCCTGTAACCAATGAAAACCATAATATTTTTGAAACCACAATGTAAACATGCCCGACAACATTTTTATATGGGGATGAGAACAATACTGACTAGTAAATAAATTATGCCTGGACACTGTGAATTGTCATTTTAAACAGAAAAGAAAATATACTTATGTCTGTAACTTTATTGGATACATTTTTTCAGCAGTGATTTACCATCATACTGCTGGCCATACTGGGTTCTGAGCTGTGGTTCTAGCAGCCTGAAAATGAGGTCAGAAGGTCAAGTGCCAAAGCATGGTGACGTGGGATAGAAAGTCAGGTGATGAAGCATGTGTGGCTGACCCTAACAGATGCAAAACAAAACCAAACTAAACTAAACTAAACTGACCCCAAGCCGCAGTGG
>NW_013952448.1:1504775-1510906 GCF_001266775.1 Austrofundulus limnaeus
AGCCAACAGATGTTGACAGGCAGAGTACAAGTTCATCCCAGGGTGAGGAGACATAAACACTTAAAGAAGTCGTCTCTCTGACTGGACACAGGGGACATTCACGCAAGGCTGTGTAGTCATAAACGTGAAACACACACAATCAGCCCCCATCAGCCAACTCTATATTTCTCTTATATCCTCCCATTTATGTCAATAGAGTTGCTTAACCTTGATGTTGTCCTTGGCCTCTGAACTGTTAATAAGCCTATTTGTTAAAATGACACTGGCAGGCAGCATAAGCTAGGTCTCGCTATTCCTCCGAGTCGGACTCTGTTCTCCACCCCTCCTCTCAGCTCATCAGGCAGAGGTGAGGGGATATCACTCTGACTGCTGTGACAGCTCTACTTTAGCATATTCATGACGAGCAGAGTCTCATTTCACAGGTGTATTAAAATATGCTTAACCCCTTTCTCATAGCGAGCCTCGTCTCACACCACAATAGCTAGATGCCATGCATGAAAATCGATGGGGAAAATATGTAGAAATATAAGCATGCATCAGAGACTGGGTCAAGAACCTAATTTCACAGTGACACCAGAGGTAATTTGGCTCTAGAAATGTTTGTCAATTCGCCATTCGTTTGAGCAGGCATGGCACTGTGAGCCCAAACACCCCCCTCCCCCCGCCACCCCTGACGTGAGTGCGAGGTGGCCAAGCTGAACGCCTGTATTTATGATGCACTTTTGTGAATACATTACGCCTGTCACAATGAAATAAGTGACATACTTACATGCTGCGAGGAGTAAGTCCAAAGAGGTGAGTGCCGGGCGAGGGAGAGATAAGAGGAGAGGTAATTAGTACATTCATCTTTTTTATGATATCATTTTTCAGACATATATGATCACAATGTAAATTAGAAATAAGGAGGGACTTGCAGAAAATGGAATTCATTTGGAGCGGGTCAATCGCCCTACAATAGCAGTGCTGGGAGGCCAGGTGTAATTTACTGTGGCTCTTGGCCCTCTCTCTCTTTTGCCATACACCTGGCAGAGCCTGATACCCTGCTGCTCTCCACAGCTGCTGGGCTTTCTTTCCCACAGATAACACTCTTGTCTTCAATTGAAATTCATTTACTCCACTGAAAAGAAGGAAAGAAAGAAGAAGGAGAGTGGCGAAATGAAGAGGCAAACCTGCTCTCCTTTTCGGCACCTTCTTTCTGTCTCTTCTCATGATTCAAGCCCAGGCACTTACTGTAATGGCATTCTATGGATTATTGATTTTTGATTTGGTTTTTCTGCTTAGCAGAGGCCTCCTCTTTTAGCAGAGCCATTACCTCCGTAACGATTAGAAACAAAAAGTTAATTATGTAATTATAAAGCCAATAACAGCCTGCGCTGGTTTACCCTGCTTTAGTCGGTTTAAACATTATCTCTTGTGTGCACATCATAACAGGCGGAATGTGAGGAGAAGAGATTAACGCCTTGGAAAGCAGATGCRGAATTTAATTCTCCAGTCCACGGCTGCCTGGGAAACCATTAAGTAATCACAACATTCTCCCTCGATTAAATTCACGGCTGCCACTTTGCACACAAAGGAAAAGGGGGAAAAGAGGTGCCTGCAATGCTCTCCCATTTTTATTGACTGTAACGTTGGTCCCTGCCTGCAGGCAAAGATGAATAAAACTGCTAAATAGGGTGCCTCAAWCTGTCAGAAAATGAAAAGTTTGAGTGGGCAAAATACAATCTAGGTAAAATAAAAATGGAGGAGATATTTTGTGATGTGTTTGGCATGATAACGTTCACTCAAAGCAGATGGAATAAACGGGTGGGAGCAAAAAAGATGCACTTGATAATTCCCCATTATTTTCTGTCATTTTACTTTGGCGTAAATGATTTTTGTCCCCAGAAGCTACAGATAAGGTGGACGGTAAGAGGAAGTGGCTTTAACCAGATTAAAGACACACAGAGGTGCACAAACACAGGTCAGCTTTGTGTGGGCATGCACTCTCACGTATACATCCATGCAGCTGAGATCCAAACGTATCAACAACCTGTGACGTATACAGTAAGTGCAACTAATTATTTATAAACGGTTATGTGAGAGATTAATACGGTCTCGGAATGATATTTGCCTAATGTTACGCAATGAACCTGCATAAAACAGCCCTGCAGGGATAGAGGTCAGGGGGCAGTCTCCTTCTATAAACGAGCACTTAAGGGCAGAGAGAGGGTCCTGCTCTGATTAATTGGCTAATTCATTAGTTTGGTTCAACCGTTTAGTAAAACGGGTGAGACGAGGGCCTATAACCAGAGGGCTCTGCTAGCTAAAGACAAGACGGAATACTGTGGCTAATGCTAGATAACAACATCAAATGAGCTGTTGGAAAAATAAATAAATATATAAATAAAAACTCATCTTTACCGCAGTGAGGCTCATTGGCTGTGCTTTGTGAAAAATGCAGCCACACACATAAATACTGTTTACTTTCATGATAGATGGGTTTAAACAACTTGAGAGTCGCAGTCTGCCAAAGTGAAATGAGCATGACAAAAGAGGTATTGATGCAAATTAATCCTATAAAGAAGTTAGGTACAGTATGTGTTAAGGGCTTTGTTGCTGAATGTGTAATTTCTGTCAAAACAAACAAATGTAAATGTATTTTAATAGGCCTGCCATAATTTTTCATGCATGGGCTACGAGGTTTTCTTTGCGTTGATCTTAGAGTTGCTGAACACAGTGGATGTGTTTAAAAGTGAGTAAATATGACACTTTTTTTCCTTTTTTTTCAAGGCTGTATTTACACAGGCTTCTTTAAAAGCACTTCCTTGAATGGCTGCAAACCCCATTTAGAAATCTGACACACATTTCTACAGGCTGATGTGTGGAAGCGCCCGCGGGTGTGCACATACACACATATGCACTAAAATCTCACATCCAGCTTCTTTTCAGATGCATACCGGCCCCAGTGTGGGTGCCAGCCTGTTGCTTTACTCCTTCACTGCTGTCCATCAGGTTCCTCCCAGGGGCTTCCTATTGTCCCCCAAGGGTCTGAGGCCTGAGCTTCCCCAGTTCCTCTTCACTCRGTGCAATTGCCAGGATCAGGTTTTGGAAAGGTGCTAGTTTTTTGTGTACAGTGGACAGCTGGTACATTCCAGATAACAGCTGAATTTTAAATGAGTACAAAAGCAGCAAGCACGGACAGTCTCTTTGTCTAGCCCAGCCTTTTGATGAGCTCCTCAATCAGGCCCAAATGGTTTGTTTCTACAAGCATTGACACAATATCATAACAGCACCGGCAGACCTGTTCAGCCTGTTCAAGTCTGCTGAGTTACACCAAAYACTGAATGGATAGAGGAAAATGAATAAGGAACAAAAAGATGGAAATCCAAGAACACTTGTAAAATGTATTATACCTTTTAAAGAGTTGTTAGTAAATTTGACAAGAATAAGTCTCACATATGCTGCCATTTTTTTTATTTTTTTGTCTGTTTTTTTCTGATGGTTCCAATTAAACAAAACTATATTATCACCAACTGATTGTCATTTTCAGGGTAACAAAGTTGTACTATTTCCACAACAAATGTTTTCTAGTTCTAGTAATTAACACCTTCCTCAGGAATTATTTATCTTGATTCTAATGTTCCCCACCTGACTCAAAACTTTGCAGGCTTTTTGATTCCCATAATACTAATAATTTGTCCTGCCAAAAKGAGATTCATTAACAAATTGTATGACAACTAAACATGTTTGTGTCTTAGACAAACTTGGCCAGACTGACTATCCAGACAAGTGACTAATGAGGGAACATGAGGACTATTTCTAAAATAGAAACATGCACTCAAGAACATATTAATAGCTGCAYACACAACCAAGCACATTCATGGTGCCTAATGCACACACACCAAGCATGTGACATCAAGAATTCACTTTCTCAAAAAAGCCGAATTCCTCTCYGAGTCCCTTTTGAACCAGGTCAGAGCTCCCGCCCACAAGCCCCGTCAGAAAGGATGGGAAAACTAATGACTACAATGGAGTGTTTGCATTTTTCTTGGGTCTTGAAAAAAACACAAAGAACAAGGCCTGTGACAAGCTCCATTATTTGGTTGCTCTGCCAGTGAGGAGACAGCTCCTGCTGGAGAGATGAAAGTGTGTGTGTGGGGGGGTGCGGGACAGGGAGGACAGAAGAATGAGAGTGCATGAGTGTGGGTGGGAGGTGGGGTGGCAAAGGGGGGGTTATATGTGTGGGGTGTCAAGAGGGCCACAGAGATGGCAGGTGATGAGGACGGTCCCCGCCCTCTCTGCTATAACCCATGTCGCGTGGAGCTACGGGCCCATCAGCACAAAGACAAATTATCGCAGGGGGAATTTCACGGACAGGAAGAATCTGTCACCTAGTGGAGCCCTCCCTTTAAGGGACTTCACACAGCCATTATGAGMTTCTTTAAGGAGAGAAAATGCTCTAAGGGGCTGACGTTCAACATCCCTGGAGCCAAGATAGATGGGGAAGAGACGATGTGGGTCATAAGTTACACAGTATTTGTTGTGCTTTTACATTTTTTATACGAATATTCTCAAGCCTTATTTCCTTTACTTGATAGTTATTCTAATGTATATTATACAGTATGATTATGCTRGGCAGCACAGTATAAAATATAATACTTTGGAAAAAATAGAAGAAAAATGTTTACACATTTTAAAACTCTAATCCTAACTCTCATTTAATAGAAATTTACATATTTACCAAATTTATATATTTTTTACATATGTCAAAATTTGTTAAAGGAAAACCTAACTTATCTCTGAAGGTGTGTATTAGCCTCAGGTAGATTTCAACAGCTTTTTCACATCTGCTGTCTACGTTTGATAAAACTTAAATTGTAGCAAATGTGAACAATTCTACAATAATAAACAATGCATCATGTAAGTGTAATGTGTACTTAAAAGAGTCGGACGCATAAATTAGGCTCATGTCATCTCTTGGCAACTTCCCATAAGAGTTAACATTGTGTTGAGTGTGCACTCAGTGGATAAACTTGGTATCAAGCCTCTGGATAGACAGGCGTCACATGTTACGCAGTTCAACACAGGATGTCAGGCATTGTGAGGAATGATGAATGTTCTAATGGTGCTGATGAGTGCTTGCCTAAACTGTAAATATAAATGTGAGAGATCATTAAACTCAAGCAACTCTTTCCAGTCTTATATATTCAGCATGTTCAACAAACATTCCAAATAAAACACATGCAAAAGTACAACACGTTCAAAACTTGCATTTATGAATGCATTAACGTATTTGTTTGTTTGTTTAAAATAAAACTGCAGTGCCCATTCATAATAGCCATTTCCTTCATAATGAACAAAGCTTAATTTAATAAATTGCATTATCATAGTGACTGGCATTCCAAATTTCACCACTTCACATTTATGTTGGATGCTTGGAAAAAAAAACACATGCACCATCAAAAGCTGAGCTTTTGCTTTCATTTGCACTMAGCTTGTATCATTCATGAGACCACAACATGTGCAATCATGCTTAATATTTTATAACAGGTTGTATTACAACAACTTATTCTCATTCAGAGTGTATGCATGTATCCAAACATCTCGCCCAATAAAGGGAACAAAGGGGTTTTAAATTGTTCACGGAAAGAAGCCACATCTATTGTGTTCTAAGATATCACTCCAATTGAACCATTATGACATTGCCTTTTAAATTTGTCTTGGCCAACACAAAAGAGCAGTGGCCCTTTAACAAATGTGAAGGGGGATTATTCTACTCCTTCAGCGTCGAACCCCACAGCCTTTCTCCTCTCTTTCACACAGGGGCATGAACTTGGATGGGTCCTGCTTTCCCTCCTGCTGAACACCACATTTTAAACACACAGTCACAATTGGCTGGATTAACCCATTCCCTGCACCCCCCTCYGTGTAGAGCAGGCCTATGGACTCAGCAACCCCTACCATGCTAGTAACCAAAAGAGGTGCATGCTAATTGGATTGTGCTTTGTGAGAAGTAAAATATAAAATTAAATTAATTTAAATAAAATTAAAAGACAAAGATCCCTGACTTTTCTCACGTCACCTTCTCTCACAGACCCCAGTGTATACAAGTATAAAATTCAGTAAAAAAAATAAAAATAAAGTATATATAT
>NW_013952448.1:1512401-1514728 GCF_001266775.1 Austrofundulus limnaeus
CACACACACACCCACCCAGCAAATACTCAGATGGTATCCTCCACAGGCCACTCCAGCACAGCACTTGACATGTGAGAGTTTTAAACATTCTTCATCTTAGGATACACACCAGTGGCTCCTCACTTCCCATCATTCTTTGTGCCTCTCCACAGCTCCGTTTTTCATGGTTCCGTTTCTGACTCAGGGCCAAAGTAAAGCAGAATGTGTAAACAGAGTTTTATACCAACTAGGCAAATGGTGAGACACTAATGAATATGAGGCTTGTGTTATGATTTTACAGATGGTTATGATAAAAAGGAAGGAGCTAAAGACAAAAATAGAAAACAGACAAAGTGGACATCTCCGCATATACCCCACTGTTTGTGAGTCCCTGATCCACACTTCAGCTGTTGCTATTGTCACTGATCCTTTTTTTTTTAGCTTGTATGCTGTGGGGCCTCTGTGTATTCTTTCCCTATTCTCCCCAATCTCCTGCCCCTGATAGGGCCACATCAAAGCTAGAGGAGCTGTGCTTTGTGGGGGCTTGGTCCCCTGACTCTCAACGTGTGGTTTTCTGGCTCTGGACATCGGCACCTTTTAACCCATTCTGTTGAGATTAGGCATTGCCTTCAATTGGGCATTAGTGAAACTATAGTAACCAATAAGAAGCTTGTCGTTGAATGGAAACTATGTATCTTGTCGCAGTGGAGCTGTCGGAACATCACGGTCCCAGACAAGTTTCTCGGTAGGATTTTGGCTGACTGGTTGGGGCCCCTTCTTTTCATGCTGACACTAAGTTCCCCACACACTCACAAACACACACACTTCCACACACACACACACTTCCACACACACACACACTTCCAAACACACATGCACTTTTTGCATCTCAGGCACAGTAATGGTGATTTATATTCAACCAAATAAGGGTAATACATTGTTTTCCACAAGGCACAACCATTTGTTTTCATCTATGATTACAATAAGAGAGAGAGAAAATCGTACTAAAATGAACAATCAACAACTATTAACAAAATGGAAGTAAACTTTTGCTGTGCATAGTGACTAAGCCACTAATGGCCAGAAGCCTGGGAAATAAACAGGAACTAATGGAGTGGGTCTTTTCAGCAGTCTTGGCTGGAACAAGGCTGGTCCTGGGGTAGGAAGAAGGAGAGGCATAGGGACAGACACTGTTAGCCCTGCTTCATTAACAGGAGCAAACCACAGGGCTGAGGCCTAGGACTCCATCAGTCAGACCCTGGTCTAAGCCTGGGTTTAACACGACCTAAAGATACCAGACAGTACACACTTGTTAAAGCCAGGCTCCTGGAGCAACTGTCACTGGCTTGAAGCACTTTAGTTTTTCCTTTCCAGATTCCTGTTGAGAAGAATCTTCACACATCCCCAAGTTGGCTCCATTTTCTCCAGCACCAGTAAGTAACTTGGATCAAAAAGGTTACCGCAGTTAAAACATTTGTTCACTTCACAAAGCTTCCAGATGCTGTCAAAGGCTTATGTGTTCCAAACACATTAGTTTGAAGCTAACTCTGAACAGCTCAAAGAACTGCCTGACATCCCCATTCATCACTGTACGCATGCTGTAATTTGCAGTTGCAAATAGTGACACTGCAAAGCCTTGTTAATGCCATCAAATATACTCATCATAGCACTGACACTTGGCTATTGCTTTTTGTCTGTCCGTTTTGTTATAAAGCCCCAGTTACAGTGTTCATTTGATGCTGCTCAGTCAACACAAGTCTCACACTGGCTCAGGCAAAGCAGAGAGAATCAGCATGAGGTTGGATTGATTTTTGGCTGGGAGTGGACAGTGAGCGAGAGACAGTGGGCCTCCAGACAGAAGATTGGCTGGATTCTGTGAAGACTGGAGCCTTCTGTGAGGTTGCTTGCCCCACCACATGGAGTGCTCCAACGGTGACCCTGCGCAAACTGGCAACTGCCAACCGTCTGCTTCCGTCTGCTTGGCATATTTGGCCATTTAGTGTGTGCTTGTGAAGATCAAATGGGTTAAGATCACCCTCTTAGTGAGCAGAGAAAAAAGAACATCAAAAAGGTGTAAATTTCACTTCCCCACTTTTGATTAAGTCAAGCATGAAAAGAAATGTAATACTCTCAAGTGGCAAGGGTTTACACTATTGATGCTGTTACTTCTGCTTCAGGAGGCCCAATCAGCCGACAGGGAGCTGAGTAAACTCGCCCTGAGTTTTAGGGGAGGCCAGATGGAGGGCTTTTGCTGTGCCTGAAAAGACAGCTTAAGAGCTCGCCTCCTCAATCCCACTCAATTCTGACTGTGTGAAATCCTGGCCCTGGCTAACCCCCCACCCCCCCCC
>NW_013952448.1:1514962-1526409 GCF_001266775.1 Austrofundulus limnaeus
ACACACACACACACACACACACACACACACACACATCATTCCTACCCTACTGATTCCAAGGGCTGTCACGGGTTCTGCTCTGATTAATAGTTGTTGTTGGCCGTCTGTTTGGCAGATCATTTTGTGTGATGATTAATATGAACTTGTCGGCACAATTCAGATTTCACATGTTAGTAAGTGAGCTGTGTACTGACAGTTTTTTTTTTGCACTTTTACCTGCAAAATATACTTCCAAATAGAGCAGAAATATTAGTGGAGTTTCCTGCCAGAGTAACATTGCACTTTCTTGCTACACTTTGTAGCAACAGTCTTTCACAAAGCAAAAGTGAACTAGAGCAATGCCCCTGGTAATATGTGGTGGACAGCGGAATGGAATGGCTTTTGTAAAGACTTAATAGAATCTTTAACCGTTTCAACAATCCACTCCCATGGAGTTGCATTAAGTAGATATTGTTAAGGCACAATGACCTAAATAGCTCAACATCAACCTCATTAGGCATGCAGGCAGGGCCTAGGCCATTTCATGGTGGAGGCTATTGTCAAGGCTCACCCCAGGTAAGCATTAAATTGCAAATGATACCCTGAAAGGCGAAGAAGAGAGGACGGAGAGGGAGAGAGTGAATATTGCAAACACAGAGAAAATGGTTCTCAGAACAACAGAGAATGAAAAGGCAGTTGGAGGAGCTGCTCTGACCGTAAAAAATCCAATACATCACAGCTTTTGGGGAGCAAATTCCTCTCGTCTCCTAAGTGTCTTATTTGTAACCAATGCTGAGCACAGTCCTGTGTAGAGAGACGGTAAAAAAAGAATAAAGAAGTAAGAAAGAGAATCTAATGACAGACTGATAGCAATTACTTGTGCCCGTCAACGGGTCGTCTCCCAGACAGCATTCTTGGGGAAAATTAGAGTGGGAAAAATAAGGCAGCCAAACGGGATAAAAAGGTTGAAAATAGTGTAGATTAAGTCTAAAGAAGCTGTCTCTGTGGTCTCTTTACACTGTCACAAACTTTCTAGCAAAGTCTATCTTTCACCAAATCAATAGCTGAATTCCCTGCACCAAATAGTATTCACCTAATGACCCCTCAGTTCAACATGTTAATAAAGGGGCCTCTAAAGAACAGTTTGCAACTGCAAAGTGCTCTTGTGAGTGACATTAAAAGACGCTCGAAAACGGGAGGTGTTCTCCCCAGCGGAACTGCTTTCTGTCATCCTTCCTAGTGAGAAATTGTACCTTTGCATATTCCTTGTCACTAGTAGCATAAGTTAAAGGACCCCTGAGGACAATGTTAGTCACTGCTTGCCTTGTGGAGTGGAGTAAATTAAAGCAGGGATTAGGGAAGGCAAAATTGTGGATGACAAGCAAGGCAATGACAGCTACATCAAGTGCTCTTTAGGCCCATATGTCTTTATGCAGCACCACAGTAGGGGCATCCAATGAGCTCTTTACACAGCAGTTCAGCTTATTCAAGCTGAAACAAACAAAGACTTCTTCTCTTTGAAGCACTACTTCCATTTCTTCTCTTCAATGAAATGTGATTGCAAACATGCAAATATGCCACAGCACTGCAATAATCTATTGTAAATAACTGATGTTTATTCACGCACACAATCAATCAATCAATCAATCAATCAATCAATCAATCAATCAATCAATCAATCAATCCAATCAATTAATCAATCAATCAACCAATCAATCAATCAACCAATCAATCAACCAATCAATCAACCAATCAATCAACCAATCAATCAATCATTAAAAGTTCAATTAGTTTTAATATTTTTGTTCTTTGTTGATTTGACAAAGCTTATACGATGCTAATTATGCGAAACAGCATAAATTAGAGCAAATAATTTTTATTACTATTTTTATTGACAACATGTATGTAATCTTTATGCATAGATTTGTAACCTAAACTGATTTTTTTATTAATTTGCATGCAGCACAAGGCATACTCAATTTAATATAACAATTTTGCATTATGGTCTTTATTTTTATTTTATTTTATTCTTTTAATGTAAGATCTTGATTAGGTCTGCACTGTGCAAACCTAGCGTTGCATTTTTTATGCAAGTTTTGTGTTAAATTTATGAGCGAGCAGAGGGGGAACCAGCTGTGGATGCACCAAAAAGTCACTATGCTGACCTATAGAGAGGTCAAGCTTTTACACCTGGCCATAACCACATGAGACCACGCTGCATGCATAGCTTTAGATATGACGGTGAGATAAGGAACTGCATAATTTAGAGAACTAACACCAGCAGCAGACCTGTTTACATGAGAATGATCACTGGAAGTGTTAGTGTTTCTTCACAGTTGATTCTGGCAAATAAATATTAAAAAAAAACTTGTTTACATTGATCCTGTAGTTTCCATGCCAAGCAGGGTTGCCAGATAAGAAATTATAAGCTATTGTACAGTTATTTTAATTGTTTTTGCATTTTGCTCTAATCTATCATAGCCTACTATATGTGCTGAGTAAGGGTGCACTTTCTCAAAGGGAGGATTTTGCAAGATGAGGTGTGTTGTGCCTGGCAAACATGTGTACATAAAAAAGAGCAGGGAAAAAGTCATACCTTATATCTGGCAACATTTACGCCAGACTCTCAACAAGCTGCACCTGCGTCATGCATGCAGGGCCAGCATGATCATCCAAACAAGTGATAACATGAACATTTCTTTGGACCTAAGATGTTAGATTTACTCCTACAAGTTGCAAAAGAGTAACACAAACAGCTCTGCTTTCTGCCATTAATGACTAAGTAAGCAACTCTTGTTCATCTACTCGACGAGAGCAGAAAAGCTGTTAACTGAAGCCACCTGTCATGCACATATGTGATTTTACACCTTTACAGAGTATTTTGCACCTTGGTAGGGGTTCCCCAAAAGCGTTCCACTCTGAAACTTGAACTCAAAAGTTCTGATGTCAGATAATTTGACAGTTGCAAATGAATGGSTGAGCTGCAACATGTAAGCAAACCCCAAAATGCATTCAAGAATGGCAAGCAGTGTGTATTGTTCATATATTCATGGTTTAGACTATAGGCATATCTAGTTATAGATATTTATTTTTATTTTTTCATGCAGCACTGTATTTTCATGCACTGGCTATAAGTTGATTAAGTGTGCAGGTGTGTGTGAGTGTATGTGTGTGTATTGCCACCCCTACACCAGAGGATGGCAGAGTGGTTGATGAGACTCAGCTTTCTGGGGCAGCCTCCTGATTATAGCTGCTTTGGATGCAGCAAACGGCTTAAATAGTGAGATTTGAGCCCCATTAAGCACCACAAAGCCTGCTTATTTCTTCAGTTCCGCACCTCACTTTGAATCATGCTGCATCATATCAATCTGAATGCCATCATTTACCCCTTTCAAAGGTATCTCAAAACATTTTTGAACAWGTAAGTGACAGGTTTGACTTTAATACCAAGAAGCTAACAGCAGGACTTTAAACAAATGCATTTTTTCATACTGTTCCGATGATCAGACTAGACAACCATGCAAAGAACAAGCATGGTTACAATGGTAAATGGTAAATGGACTGTACTTATATAGCGCCTTTCTATCCATCCAGGACACTCAAAGTGCTTGACACCACAGACATTCTGCCATGCACACACACATTCACACACTGATGATGGAAAGCTACAATTGTAGCCACAGCTGCCCTGGGGCACACTGACAGAGGCGAGGCTGCCATACACAGGCGCCACCAGACCCTCTGACCACCATCAGTAGGCAAGGCGGGTAAGGTGTCTTGCCCAAGGACACAACGACTTAGTCGACTGGATGGGGATCGAACCGGTGACCTTCGGGTTCCAGGASGACTCCCCTAACCACTCTACCACAGCTATCCCCCCTCCCCTCATTAAAAAATCTTAAAAAATTCAGGGAAAAAAGTTCTCAAGGATAGGCATACATTTAATTTTACAAGATGGGTTGCATTGAAGTAAATTAACAAAATATACAAAGCCTTCTAACAGTCCAAAAAGCTACATCTAGACTTGAAATTTGTGTTGAAATAGTTGGAATGGAAATAGGCTTTATGCTTTATTGTGTTATCCCTTTATGTTAATGTTATTGTATATTATATGCAGTGCCATTTACATAATAAAAAATAAATAAATGAATGAATGAAAGTGTTTTCAACAGTAAGCATCTGTTCATCTGGCTGCTGTGTCCAGATCTCTGGATCAATCTGTGCAGCTATACACTGTGCTTGGTATGATTCTCTTGGCAGTCCAACATTCAGCACGCTAATGAAGAGGTAATGAGCCAGCAGATCCCCACTATCCATATGGGGGCCACAGTGCAAAAGTTTATGTTCCCAGGACATAGAGGGAGAGCATGCCGAACAAGCTACAGGATGAAAGCTAGGCCTGAGTCGGCCGCATAGATCTACAGCCACAGAGGGGATTACAGACACCTACTTCCAGCTTAGGCTGGAGTTTTTGAAGTTTGGGTATAGGAAGGGAGGGATCCCTTTGGCAGAGTCCTGTTTGATTCTGGTGGGAGTCCATCTCTAATCCCTCCTTCCCGTTCTCACCTTCTGCCTGATCCACTGCAGCCTCCCATCCCCATGGTCCAGGATCATTATCCACCCTGGCCAAGGGGCTCCCCCTCATTAATTTCCCTAAGCAGATTACAGAGTGTGCGTTTGTTGTTGTTGTTTGAGCCATCTGATTTGCCTAAGCCCTTTGTTTTTTCATCTGGTTTACACTTTAATGCCCCCCGAATGAGTTTCAATGACGGGGAGGATCAACCTGACCCCTTAGCAATGCAGCAGAAAACTTAGGAGAAGTGAGGCTAACCCAATGGGGTGGATGAAGAGAATAGTGCATCTAACTTCTTTCCACTGCCGATTTAGATGTTCAGAAGGAGGAGACAAGGATTGAATTACCCTCAGCTCATCTCCTCAGAGTGGGGCTAAAAACCGGATGAGGGAGTGGATCATTGGCTTCAATCTCTGGACCAATAAAGACCACAGGCCCACTGTTAGCTGCTCTGGACTTCAACTGACACAGCTGCTGAACCAAACAGGACCTAGTTATCTCCCCACACTCATATAACTCTTTGAAAAATGAACTCTCAGAGTAATGTAGTCAGTTGGCAGGACATGGAAACTCCTTTCTGAATTTGGGGCTGTTTCTACAATACAAAGTGGTGTGATGTGTGTGCACATGTGTGTGTGTGGGGAGGGGTGTTGGGTGGGATTAGTCTGCAACGACCACTTGGTCACTCTGGTTGCTTCATCTTCTCTGTGTGACAACTCATTAGCAAGATGAACACAGCCTGACCTGGGTCCAACAGGACTTGGCAGTCCAGTAATAAGCCTTCCAGTCTGACACACCTCTCACACATCATTATCAGCTATTTGCCACACTGAGTGGATATTACATAAATAACCCAGATTTTCATGAGCAAAATGGTGCATTAATTGGCACTGGAAAGTCTTTATGTAAAGTGTGTCTATATTGCCATGATAATATTAGCAAAGGCACAGTATATTTTCTTTGCCCTCGCTCTTTCTTTTTGTAAAAATCATCTATGACTGCAGTGCTATAACAAGTTAACAAGGTTAAACAAAGACAAATAAAGCAAACAAAAAGATCAACCAACAGACACGCAAGCATCCTACACAGCCCCAATCTCAAATCCTCTTCATCCTTATCTACACCTACCAATTTCATACAATTAATCTGACAAAGCCAAATGTAATTGATTGATAAGAGGCAAGGGGTTTCGCCGTTAACCTTCCTGGGTTGTATTTGTCTGGAAGCACAGACGGACAGCGCAGATGTCATCAGGCCCATCAACTGCCCACACTTTATCAAACCCCAGTATCAAGACCCGTGCATTTAGAGTCAGGCCAACAATGCACAAAGAAGGGAAGGCTGTGAAAAGATAGAGCTAATGGGACGTATGTGTCATCTCATCCTTATCCACATCAACCAGTGCACATTATAAGGTCATAAGTGACTCTGCATTTGGCATATTTTTTTTTTCATTCTGAGACATCCAAAACCATAGAACTTTAAAAGAAAAAAAGAAAAAATATAAATATCAAATTATTAGTATTTATTTATTTTCCTTGAAACAATTCCACAGTGATAAACTCTAAAACAGTTAGCTGATGATTCTGTTGAACTCATGTTGTCTACAACTAAGCTCTGAGCTGCACCTGGAAAAATGCTGTGGTCTGTTTTTGTCCTGACCTGCAATCACAGAATGCTGTTTGTGTATATATGCTGATTGTAGCCTCAAAGTGGCACAATGAATCACATAGTATTTGCAGTGTAAGTGGCAACAGAACTCAAAAAATTGGTCTTGGTTTAGACTAGGATATAAAAGACACAACAACATAGACATAAACTGTAATTTTTGCACATATGAGCAAAGTATTTGTAAATGTCTGCCACTACTTGTGATTGATAGTTTGCAGTAATGACCACTTCTGTGCTTTGTAGCTTGTTTATTCACTTGCTTGAATACCAGGATTTGTTTGTCTTAATCTTGAAGTAGACAAAACATTGTTTAAACAATTATATACCTCAAAAATACAACATATCAGCATAAATGTTAAAAAAAGAACCTGGATTTTTTCTAAAAAATGTTTTGGTAATTGCGTACATGAAAACATACATGGACGTTAAAAAATGTGAAAGTTTGAAWTGTTTACTGTAAGTTAAATAAAAGGGTTGTGATTCATAAGATACTGTATAAGGTATTCATATTTATTGGTGAATTTTTTATTTTATATGTTGGAGACTATGGCTAAAAAATGTTCATGTGTGATTAGTTGAAGCGCTGCTCAACATACAATTTGCTTTGCTTAAAGCAATAATGAAACTAATAGAATTACATTCATTTTTGACATTTGAAGGCATAAAAATCACAGTTTATATCAACAACAAGGCAGTCTGTTAAAACAAAAGCTGTGTACTTTGTAACTTTTAAGACAATACTTGAAAAAAATAATAAACACAGCCATGTCAAATTGATTATTTTCTTTTTTCTTGTGTTTAACATCTGTAGGAATTCTGGCCAAAGCTGATGACATTTATTGTCTTACAGAAGATAATCTACCTAAGTTTTAGGAATTGACTGTGATCAACATTTTTTTTCATTTATAGTATATAACACTATTACCATTCAGTGTGATTTTACTGAATCACCTTGTAGAATTTAGAACATTTGTTGAAGCCTGAATGCATCTCATTAAAACAGAAAAAAATGTTGGAAAACCTATTCACRTATTAAGAGTAAAATCATGTGTTGCCTAAACACTCAGACTTTTCCAGCCCATTAAACAATTGGCCAACTAGTCTTTCACCATATAAGGCCCAGCTTGTGAAAATCCTCTGCATTTAGGCAAAGAACAAGTGACAGAAGAGGAAGGCAGGCATGGGATGGGAAGACTGTGGTGAGTAACCACAGTGGGTTTTGTGGCAGAGAGGAGCTGCAGGCAGTGGCATGCACTCCCTAACGACCTCGCCCGGCCAATCCCACAAATTTGGTAAACTTCATGGAAATTTAATAAGTGGCACTGCATTGCATTTTCCCCGCAGAGCCCAGGCTTGGTGCTGCGAGGCACATGTGTGATGATTTACCCGCAGACGCTCATTGGCTTTTTACTAAGGCAGACAGAGGGAAGTCCCTCTTAGTGCTGAGTCTCTCTCTGAGCCAGTGATAGAGTTGTGACCCTAGGGGCTCTGCCGCTTCAGCCAATATAGACTCTGTACATCCTAAGGGGTGAGGGGGGTGGGGGGTGGGGGTTGATAATATTTAGGACTGGTCCAAGCCTGTTTCATTTCCCCTCCTTTCCTTCCTCCTCTTTCCCTCCCTTCAAAGGCCCTGCTCAGCTGCTCCTGCCAGACTACACAGCTCTTTGAGTTAAAAGGACAGTGCTACTCATTTGAAATTTCTGCTTTCACTTGTACATTTTCCCTTTTTTCTGGGACTAGCTTCTGCTGGCCGTGCCACACTGAGCAGTGCTCTGCCGTGACAACTAAATAGGCCCCTTAATACCACTTCATAAAGCCAAGGAGTGTCCTCCAGGCAAGGAGCTGTAAATTAAAGGCATAAATGTTGCTTTCATGGATAGCGCAAAGAGTGAACCTTCCACTAAAATGACAGGAACGGCTTAACAGACCAGGCTAAATGATACCTTAAGCAGGCATAATTTATAGGGGCGTCCCATGGTGAGAAATAAATGGTTCTTCTGGTTATAAAGAACATGTTGCTTTGTTCACATGCTTTGGTTTGTATTGGTGTGCATGTATGTGTGTGTGGTTGTGGTTTTATCAACAAGTATGAAGGATAATATCAAGTATTAAGTGAAAACAGAGATAGTCTTTGTCTTCTTTGTTGCAAAGTATGAACTGACATAAGAAGGAATTTTTAAACTGAAGTATGCGTTGACAACACTACAAAGGACACCCACTTACCCAGCAGGTGAGATATATTTATACATCTCACCTGCTGTGTGATATATATACATCACTTATTTCCAGCAAGAAGAAATGATGAGTGTATTTCAATTTCAACTGTCATCACTCATCACTGTCCATCATGGACACATAAACAGTTTTTGTCAGTCTCATAAACACTTCAGCTGTCCTCCCCACCGATTTTCCTTGTCATCATTCATTTTCTATGAAAAGGATCCCTTAAAGTGTGACAGAGGGGGAGACAAAAAAAAAGCATCTTGAAAATGGATTTTTCTGCTGGTATTTCCGAGCACCTAAGCAAAATAAATAAATAAAAATAAATAAATAAAAAAGATAAAAAGTATTTCTGTGGCTTATTTCATCTTACTCTCTTACCTGTGAACAACTACAAGAAATAAGTCCAGTGAGCAGTCTGAAAGATAAGAGCTTTCCTTTTTTTTCTATGTGTATCTCTCCATCATACCCCCATGATGATGTGATAAGGCTTCTGGGCTGTTACACGCACTCATCATTTACACACCAAGCTGTCTGTAACTGAGCAATTCCTCAATTCAGACTTCACACCATTTCCCCCTTTTTAACATGTCACAGAGGTCCTCGTGCTGCGCTTGTTGTGATGGCAGGGGTGAGATAGGAGGGCATACAAGCACAATGTAGGAAGGATGCTGGGCTCCTCTAAGGGGATGTTTGGCTTTGTAATTTCACCCTTGGAATTTGTGATTACAAACGAGACAACTTTTTTAATTTTCTCTTTTGTCTGGATTCAGCTGGTTGACAGTCTGCCCCAGCAGCCGGGCCTTTTAATCAATCACCTAGATAATCAAATGTCACTGGGTATCTGCTCCATGTAATTACTTTTGCAATTAAAAATCAATCTCCAGTCACCCCGTCTAATTAGAGGGACGGGCAGATCTTCATCTAGATTGATTTTATAATACATATTGACTTCAAATGCTTCAACATTGCCATTTTCTCTCATTTTCATGCTGTAGTGCATCAAAACAAAATGCCAGAGATTATCAGGATGTGCAGCAAGGGGTTGTTCCAATTCTGCATACCAGGAAAAGGTCTTTGGTTTAGGAAAGGTTCACTTTGCTTGCATGTCTGTACTGACAACACTCATTCTCTGAGCTCCAATTGAAAAGGCAAGAGAGATAAGTGGAGGTCCAACATTTTACATGATAGGGTACAAGTTGTTAAGAAAATTGGAGTCTGAGCCTAACCTGCATCAAGTCTTTTCACTTGAATCTATTCCTGTTTGAAGAATTGCAACAGAATATTGCATAGTAAGAGGACAAAGACCACCATAGTGTTTCATCTAAATGTTAACAACTTTGGTTTAATTTACTTGCTCATGATTTTATTCCCGCCCAGGAAATAAGCAGCCATGTCCACCTGGAAGACATCACAAAGATCTGCAAGTCCATTGCTGGGGATAGGCAGGTATGTGTGAACATTGGCCTGCCACGTGTCTTTCCATCTCTCATCTCCATCTTGTTGCCTTCGGGGAGATTTACGGCAGTGACAGGTCCAATAATGAAGCTTTCCGAAGTAGGCTTATTTAGAGGCACAAGCATTCAAACATGTACACATGGAGCCACCACATATGCAGAAACATACAAAAAAACACATGCACAGACACACGCTAACAGACACAGCCTCGGGGAAAGTGCCACTCATACATGCAAGCAAAACAGTGGAGCCTACAGGGAGACATGAACCTCAAGAACCAGCTGCATGCCGAACCTAGAGAACGGCAGAAATGACAGTGGAAAAGACTGCCACAGGCTTGTAATACAAATATGTACAAAGCTAAATACTCAGTTTTGGAGGTACCTCAGCTGATTGAAGCTAATTCTTCTGTGTGATTACAGTGGTTATAATGAATGCTTTCTCTTGTACTATGTCCATAAGTGATTAATTCTGTTCATAAGCGAAGTGATGAGAGTCCCTTTCTTCTTGTCCTGTGATAATGAAGTTCTGAAGTTGGTATCCATTCTGGTATAAGGATTAAAAAATGAAGAAGGAAARAAAAATTCAACCATGAATAAGAATTCAACAAAACTGGACAAATAAACATCACATTACCTTTTTATTACAGATGACGAGATCATAGTAAATTGATGTGGGCCTGCGCAGCACACAAAAGTGTGATTTAACCTGCATTTGTCCAGCGGTCCTTGGGCCTTCTCCCAGAGCGGCCAGTAATAAGGGCAGCACTTATCATGCGTTGCCGCTAGCCAACACTACATCCACTGGAGCAGCTCGCATGGAACAAGAGGGGAGAGGAGAGCCCACCACTGTTGAGAAGTAATTAATCACCATAGAGTGGGAGCTGTCAAATCCCCAGGTCTTTTGAACTGATAATGCTGCCCACCACAATTTAGACTGATGGAGATGAGATTTTCT
The DNA here is from genome assembly GCF_001266775.1 of Austrofundulus limnaeus. NCBI lineage: Eukaryota > Metazoa > Chordata > Actinopteri > Cyprinodontiformes > Rivulidae > Austrofundulus > Austrofundulus limnaeus. Next base: position 1,525,821 of record NW_013952448.1, read on the forward strand.
TTTCACCTCTGGCAAGAAAAAGACAAATAAAGTGGGGAAAAAAAGAAGAAGTGGGTGTAGGGGGGTGGCAGTAAATATAATTTTTGAACAACAGTGGCCAGTGGTGTACTTAATGATTGCCTTGCACCTCTTAAACCTGACGTCCTTATCAAGTCTAAGTGTCCCGATCAATACATTTCCTCTCAGGCATTCCTGAAATAGCTCACACATTGACTCTTTCCAGCAGTTCCCCCTTTCCACCAATCTCTGTCTGTTACCATCTGTTATTATATCCCAATCACTGAGTGTCTCTGCCAGTCGTGAACAAGTGAACAAGTCAATATTTGTTCTGATACAAAACTTAAGCTTATTAGGATTCACTTTCCACCTTGATGTGTGTGCATCAGAGTAGGCTTGTCAGTTCACTGCTGTGTTAACAGTTTGGATGTTAATAATAAATGTCACACTGCATTATTATACAACGACAACCTTTTGCGAATTGGTATTGGGAAAAAATATACGGTGTGTATATATACACACACTTTTTTATCTGTTTCCAAAAACTCTTAAAAACCTCAAAAAAAAATTTCAACAACATAAAAGGACCAGC
>NW_013952448.1:1526619-1533409 GCF_001266775.1 Austrofundulus limnaeus
TATATATACAACAGTTTGGATGTTAATAATAAATGTCACACTACATTATTATACAACAAATATACCTTTCGCAAATTGATCATGTCTGAGCAGAAAATGCATCAAGAGTTGTTTGTACMTTGTATTGCAATTTTGCAAATGTTTTCTGATGGAACAGGACTGTGTTTCAAAATAATCAAAGCACAACTCAAGATTTAAAAAAAGAAAAACATTGTTTTAAAAAAAATCTTTTGACCCATCTGCAGTTATTCAAAAGCTATCATGTTGTAGGACAATAAAAGCTCTTTCTAACAATAACTTACCAGTGCATATCCTGGTGTTTGATGTACATTTTGTGTTTATGTTTCCCTCCTATTCCCATGGTAAAAGTGTTCTGAGTGCCAAAGTTCATGACCTCTGACAACTTGTTTTGCAACACTGGATGGAAATGCTAACCGCGGGCTTTGACAAAAGGCTAGGGGGACTCAGGACCTACCCTAGAGCCAGACTTTGGAATGTTTTCCTACACTTTTAAAACACATTTCCAAGCAAGTTCATTAGCGTGTTGGGTGTCAGGAACAAATGAGCATGCTGGTTCTCCAGAATCAGCAGCTGAAAAGGGAAGTGAACTGCCCAYGAACACAGGAAAGGGGATGCCATGGAGTGAAGTCAGAGATGAAAGAGAGACAGCTGCCCTGGATGGGTCTGTGTCTTTACCAGGGTTTGTTGTGCCACACGGTGTAGGAAAATCACGTCTCCTCTGTACACTTCCCCCACAGCCTGTTCTTTTCTGTGCACTCATCTGAGGTAAATACAACAATTTTAAACTTTTTAAGTTGAAAAACTGCAACTGCACTTTTTCATAGTCAAAAAAACTGAAATGAGTTTGGAGGTTGACCACTACATCTTATTTTGTAAAAGCAATGCAGCTTTTTTTCCATCACACAGAAAACTATATTTTCTACCTTAAAATTACAGAATCAAAAGACATCTGTGTCTTCTTCCTTCTGCTAAATGAGTGTGTCAACATGACAGACTTATTGACATTGAAGATATTTTTACCTTTTGTCCTGACTTCACACTTCGAAGGTAGAGCATTCACCAATAGAGAACAGGTTTCCTTTTTATTGCCATGACATATAGTCAATACGCAATATAGTTCTTGACACCCTGAGGCCCAATAGCAGTCACTTGTGTATAAAGAGTGTCAGCGAGTTATTTTGACCCCCTACTGTAATCATGACCTTTCCAATAACACAACTCCCCCACAGAGTCTTATTCCCTAAAGGCTTCTCCAACTCGGAGCTAAACTGCATTACCGCCAGCCAGCATTCCCAGCTCAGCAGCTTCTAAACAAGCTATTGTTGACACACACTGAAACACACATCCACATGCTWTAGATGCGTTGCAAGGACAATAAATAGCTGAACAGTGCACACCTACATTCTCACGCACGCATACAGTACATAGGCTCACAAAAACTTAAAACAGATATTTATGTGTACAGGAACAAGGTTTGCATATTTAGCTCAAGGGAACATAACGTGCAACCAGTGATATCATGCATAAATGAAAGGGAAAATGATATGGCATGCATTTCATTCTTTTGTAAGATTGCGTCCTCAGGTCATTGACTAAATAATTAGGCGATTGAAGTGACAGATTAAAGGCAGATTGGAAGTGACTGTGAAAGCAGGATAATGTTTCCCTAATCAGCTCGGTCGGAGAAATGCAGATTGTGAAATTTTCCAGCTACTTCCTTAGAAAAATGCATTTCACTTCTGATTAGAGATGATTAGTGTGCTGGTGGAGGCGGAGGGGGTCAGGGCCTTGTGATCTTGGGTTCCTGAGGACACAGAGAGAAAGAGAAAGCTGGCTGAGGAAGGGAGCGAGGCTGGGGGCAGAGGTGGAACGCCAGCAAACATACGTGGAGAGCGGTGCCTGGAAATGATGGACCTGGAATGAGTTAGAGAAAATACAAAAAAAAAAAAAATCTCCCTGTCCTTCTTTGCTCAAAGAGGATGATTTAGGAGTAGATAAGCTTTAGGAAAAGAGGACATCACGTAAGAGGAAGCACAGGATTGCTCTTAGTCCTATCCTGTAAGACAGGAAACAGCAAAAAGTGTTCTGATTATCACAGCGTTTCAACTGGTGGATCATTTATTTATTGAGTCATGACAAATCTGCCAYATTTATAATGGCTACAAAGTCCCTGTGTAAAGTCATCTCCAGTTCCAGCCATGGATAATAGTTTGTGAGCAAGAGCATTGCAGAAGGTTAAATGTAGAACAGATGTAATGTGTAAAATACAACATGATCAAAGCTAAGGCACTCAAGACAGATACGCCAGCAAATGATGATGAATGACTCTCAGCAGAATTGTAAGCTGCACACAAATGTAGCGAAATGCAAAGGTGGGAGCTGGGTTGGGGGACGTAGAGAGTGGAGAGCAGACACCAAGGAGCAAAAACATTGTCCAAACTCATTGAGATGATCCTTTGCAGAAGGGCCCCACGATTAAGTTCCTACAGCAGGAATCACAGTTCGGAAAATGTGTAATTGATTTCCCCAAAGGCTCAGAGAGCACCCTTAGTGATCCCTGGGATAGCCTTGCCTGTGAAAGTTTGCTTTTCTCCCAGGCTTGCAGYCACGGCAGAATGACATCACCAACTTGTGCACATTTTTACTTTTATCTCTGAAAGATATATTATCCATGTGCGGTGCTCTGCGAGTGCAGATCAAAGACAACACTCTGTCAGGTGCTATATTAAAGTGAAACACAATTTTGTTAAAAAAAGAAAAAAAATCTGTTTATTTCAAGTTAGATTCTGTTACACACCTTGCTCACACACTTGCTCACAATTCAAACTGACTGGTGCTTGCACAGAAACTGCTATTGTTGGCTGCTTCAGGGGATGAAGTGAAGAAAAACACRTGTTTGACACATTCCATGACAACTATTTGTATCTGTGTGTAACTTCAAAATTTATTTATATTGTAATAATTTGTAAAGACATATAAACGTGAGTGTTTTTCTATCACAGTAATTGTGCTCATTTTTATGACTTAAGTCGTTGCTCAGTCACAGTGTGTAAAACTTTATGAAAACATGCGCACACACGAAACAGACAAACCTTTTCAAGTCTCGTCCTGGATGATCTTCGGCTGGTGTGAAACTGCTGGTCACGCTCAGAGGGAAACCAGACACAAGGACACATGTTTGTGGACTCCTAAATGAAGTGTGACCAYGGCGCACCTCTGAAGCCGCGGCATGGCTGGGGGCTATTATGGGGCTTGACAGCAGGGGGGCGCTGTGATAATTTGATGTGAACTGGCTTGATAAATCACTGTGTTGTTACCTTGGCTTTAGTATCTGTTTATGTCTCTACAAATTGAAACCCCACTGGCACAAGGCAGAGGCATTGCTGTACCCAGGCCCCCAGCGATTAGTTCAAGGTGGGGAGAGGGGAGATGGCTGGCCCCCATTGGCCATCTCCCCTCGCACTGTTTTGTCTCTCCCTGCTGAGGAAGAAAGCCACGGACATGTGTAAGCAATAAAACCTAAGGTCTGCCTTTCACCACAGCCAGGGAGAAAGGAATGCAGAACCAAACAATAAAATAATAATGGGCACTGGGGCAGAGAAGAAGCAAGGCAGGCGAGGGGGAAGGTGGAGAGTGGGGGGGGTGTATCTAAGACAGACACATGTGCAAGGGAGATGGGAGGTGGTGGGTGTTAAGGTGGGGTTGGGTCCTGAAGTGGAGTCCTCCTCTGACCTCTGGACGTGCTGTTAAAGGCAGAGTGGAGCAAGCAGCCCAGGCTGGCACCACATCAAAAGGCTGACAGATGAAGGGCAAAGGCCAGTTTGACCTGGGCGCTAAGCTGCTGCTAAGCCTCTTAAAGCCAGAGGAGAGGTGCAGTAACAGGGAGAAAGTAAAAGAGGGTAGGGAGTAAGCGAGACTGAGAGCATGGGATATCATTCGAAACTGCCTCCTCCTCTGTAATAATCAAAGGAATGATAAAAAGCTGGCTGTGTAGACCGTAAAATACAGATGCACAGAAGTCAGAAGAGATAACATTAAATACCTTGTGCAAAATTGTTGCGCAAAGGGCACACTTTATCTAAAGCTAATAAACCAACATCCCCAAAGCCTGTTTAAAGCAGGTTTTCATAATCACCAAAAATAAACTACAATCAGGACAATAAGACAGACAGATGGAGTCCTGAGGCACTTATCTGCTTTAAACATTTTCCCTTAGAAGCCACCAACTTATCATGAGCTTGTCAACACAGTGACACCATTCTTTCAAATGAAACGCTAATGCGCTGATCTGAGCACGCAGCGCCAGTATCTGTTCATAAAATCTGAGGGTTGATCAAAAGGTTTTCTACATCCAGTTCAGTGTATACCTTGGCAAATAAGTGGAAACCATCACAAGTACTCACATAACAAGGATCCAAACACAGCAGAGATGCTTCCAACGAGGAGTTCTGTGACAAAGCAAAGCAAATAACACTAAGAGGCGGGAAAACGACAGACAGGAGGGAGATTAAAAAAAGAGTGAGTAGAGAAAAAAAACATAAAACAATAACAACAGAAGAAGTAGAAGTTTGAAAAACTGATCTACTCAAAGGAAGTGGACGTGTCCCAAAATGCAACAGGGCAGGAAATGCCCACTGTGAGAATAGGATGCCCCTCTGGACCCCATTAAGGGAATGCATGAAATTAATCGTGACATCATGTTGCTTGGTCAACAAACGTTGGTTGATTGATGAAGACAAACGGTCAGGGTGATAGCCAGTTGCTGGCTTTCCCTGGGATCTGCCATTTTCAGCCAGTCTCCACTTCCAGCTTGTGAAAGGGATATGGGCTGTCGAGCCAGCGCTGCTCCAAAGCCACTCCTGTCACTCAAACTCACTCCGGGGTTGTTTTCAACACTTGTGTAAGGTGGTTGGAAGGATTTCAGCTGAAGTGCTGAAAAAATAATACATTTCAGGTGTAATGTTAGCATTCAAGTATCTTTCATTCTAAGAGAAAGAAAAAGAAAAAAAATGTTTTATTGCTGCACATTAGAAAAATGTAGACAGAAGAAAATATATATCAYATAAATAATATAATATATAAAATGTATATAAATAAAAAATAGTTGCATTTTAAGCATTTATTTGCTTCTGATTTCCTCATGAGGATTAATAAAGTATTTGATATCTTTATTTATAAAACAATCCTAAATACAATGATGATGATGTTGGTAATGATGTGGCAGATGTGGCAGAGTGGTTAGGGAAGTTGTCCAGTAACAGGGTATCCGCGGGTCCTTAAAAATTCTTAAATTTGACTTGCTAAAACCTGCAGATACCCTGTGTAACCCYGTTCCATCTGTTTCAGCCATTTTGTCCTTTGGCAAGACCACCCTCCCAATATTGGTGGTGGTCAGAGGGTTYGGTGGACTTGGTGCATGGCAGCCCCTATTTTTCCACTCTGTCCCAGGGCAGCTGTGGCTACAATRTACGTAGCTTACCACCATCAATGTGTGAATGTCTGTAAATGTAAAGCACTTTCAATTCCGACATTAATTAATTTTGCCATTATCATTGGTAAAATATGCAGCATATTAGCAAATAAAAAAGCTCAGGACATTAACAGARCCATTGCTCTCTTTGGATAAGTTGCAATTTGTTTTCTGATCTTTCTGATATTTTGTGATCATTTTTATTTTGATATTTTGGCAACTATGAAACAAGTGAAACATATTGTACCATCCATGTTTTCAGAGGAAAAAAAAAGTCCACAATAATGCCACATATGTTAAGGCTACTTTTTAAAGGTTGGTTTATTTTTTCCCCTAAGTTACAGAGGTAACACAAGTATTTGCAATGAGAGAGACATAGTTGGGTTACTAGGTTTCTGTTTTAATCAGAGGCAACCAAAGACAAAAGTTAAGTTTCAGATGGTTGTAAGGTTACCGGATACAACTTTTATTCATTAAATTTCTGTAACACAATTACATCTGTATAAGAGGAAATAGTTTGCAGGAACACAAAACTGTCCAAAGTTTGATAGAAAGATATCTTAAACTCAAATGAAAAGCTGACAGTGAAATGCTTATTCTTCTAATTTCTTCAAGTAAATGCTTTCCAACTACAGACAGTCACATTTTTTCATTCAGAGGTAACCTTATATTTAAACAAACATGTTGTGTGTTAACACAAAATAAAAACATGCTAAGTGGACTAGTAGCTGTGATGGACTGTCTTATCATATTATGTATATTTCAGAAGAAAATGTGTTGTATAATCCGAGGAAGCAATAATGTACTTTACAAGGCTTTGTCTTCAGCTACATGAATCAGATTATGAAATGTAACAGTTTTCTATACTTTTCAGGAGAACACAAGCAGGTAACAGTGTCTGGTCTAAAAAGCCACAGTCACATAAAATGGTTCATTTTAAGGTGCTTCAAACACCTGCTGTTGTCACAATGTTCTAAAACCACATCTGTCCAGGAAACCTGCAGTTTTTGAATATCACTAATGATCGTCYAAGAGCAGAGTTCTTTATATGAAAACCCTGGCCGTCTCTACTTTTCTATGTGGCTGTCAACATCTGTCAAACAACTCAGAATGTTCTATGAGCTATCATCTTCACTGTTGCATGCTGACAGGTAGACATTCCATCACAAGGTTATAACACCACAGGCAACTGTGAATAGTCAACACCAATTAGGAGTTATCCATTACTTGACGTCGGTGCATCAAGATTATACACACACACACACACACACACACACACACACACACACACACACACAC
>NW_013952448.1:1533419-1544831 GCF_001266775.1 Austrofundulus limnaeus
GTATATATATATGTATAATATTTTTGTTGTTCAATACTGTTGCTCTTGCAATAGCAATCCAGCATGTATACTGTTACAAAAATGTAACATTTATGCATATATTTAGTCAAAATTTATCTCACCTTTTCCTTGCATATGAATGCATGTAATGTTTGTGGATTTTCATTTTGTCAGATGTTAAAATATCACTTTTTTTTGGCAAGGTATGGGCATTGTTGTGTTTCAGCAATATAAAACAATTTGCACACATCTCAAATTGTGCACAGCTGTTGTAAGTTTACTTTGATTTAGCACCTCTAGAGCTATGAGCATAAAATATACACACAGTTATCAAAGTGGGCACTTGGATTTTTGGTCTTTGGCAGCTAGTCTCTGCTTTCTACCKCAAGGATTAGTAACTATAAAGGTGCAATCCAAACAGAATAAGATAGCAAATTTTGAATAAATCAAATTTATGTCCAGTATTGACAACTATGGTTTTCATTTGCAAAAAGTGCTGCAATCTCTCCCATTTTTCACCTTAAGTACTGAATTTTTCTGGTGTGCACATTAAAAGTAGAAAAAAAGTGACAGTGGCTTGAACAACTTTTCTTTCATTTAGTAAGAATTCATTATTAAAACAGCATGCAGTATGCTATACGTGTTCTTGGATTTTTTTTTCTGTCACACCATTTTCATGAATTTGTAGCTTACACACGTAATCTCACAAATAAAATACAATAATCAAAATGGATGCAAAAAAACAAGCAAGCAAAAACAATACAAAACACAAATAAAATAAAATAAAATAAAATAAAATAAAATAAACTGTAATGCTAGCCTGGTAAAAACCACACCCTTGTCATTCATTTTACTTCGTACGAGGGTCTAGACTCTCGGCTATAGAGAAGCGATTCTTGCTGGAGGCGTGGCCTCTGCTGAAGTTTAAAATGATTGGATCGAGGGTCTGGACTCTCGGCTATAGAGAAGCGATTCTTGCTGGAGGCGTGGCCTCTGCTGAAGTTTAAAATGATTGGATCGGTTGACCGCGACGTATGCGTGCCAATTCCACTGTGAAGGAGGCTAGGCTAGGAAGCTAACCGGAAATCGCTTGCGCTGTAAACAACCCTACTGAGAGGAAAGAAGTCCCGAGCCAAACGAGATGACTCTAAATGAGTTCTGCAGCTTTGTCAGACAAATTTTATTTAATTTGGAAGCCTTATCAACACGACTGGCTTCATTCACTTCATCCACTGCCATTGCTAAACTAACTAGCAGGCAATGCACAGAAAATTGATGTTGTTCAAAACTCTGCTTTCTGTTTGCTGATTGGCCCAGGTAAAATAAACTACAAGCTGACATAGCRCAGAAAATCGACATTCTGTTCTCTGATTGACCCGGATGAAAATTCTCCTGAAGAAATCCTTGTCTATGGGAGAAATCCCAGACGGAGCAGTGAAGGGAAAGAATTGAGCGGGACTGTGTAGGAAGGCAAGGGCCAGGCTACTGTTAGGCCCACTTATATAAAGTCTTTTTTAAGTCTTTAAAAGCAGAATGGACTGTCAGTTATGGAAGAGGCATGTTAGCTTCCTAAATGTAGAAGATCAGATGTGCACAAACAAGGAACTAGAGCAAAAACCTAGACTTAAGAAGCAACACTTTACTAGACACGCTATGACAGGAAAATTAGTGCCACCATAGGCTGCATTTGCTAAACTGTGCCACCATCTGCTTCGAGACCTGGGACTAACCCAAATCACAAGACAGTGGCTGAAACACACAACTCTTAATGGCATCTGGCTCCACAAACCCAAGCCACAAAGCTACTGTGAGTCTTAAGGAACTGAAATATGGAACCACTTTAGGTGTGACATGGTGACACAAACATTTAAGTTTTTGGGACAATGCCAGCGAGCCTCAGGCTGAGCAGGATATTGCCCGTATGGCCATCATAATGTGAATGTGCACTGCTATTTTTCATATATCAAAGACCGCTGAAAGAAGAAGCTGGCTGCAACTTAAGAACAATATAGGATGGCAACGAAGCAAACAGCTTCATTTATGTTCATGTCCACATGCTGGTATGGGAGAGATCACTCAGCCAGTCCCAAAGGTATAAAATGTTCTCAGTTGTAGTTTCATGGACTAATAACAAAGATCCAACATCAGATGAAGGCATGTGGCTCTTTGGGAACAGAGTGGGAAGCCCAGTGCAGCAAAGAGGCTGTCCTTCACTGGCGGAACCATTCTCCACACTTGGCACTGACATAAAAGCTGCTTCTAGTCCACCAAAGTACACACACACACACACACACACACACACACACACACACACACGGAGACAAAGACAGACATAAACACATATACAGTATGTGCATTCTTGCACAAAAATACACACACACACACAATGCAGGAAGTATGCCTGTCACGGACATGCAGGGAAAGGAGGCAGCAAAAACAACTTTCTGTCGATAGGACTAAGAAAAACAACAGTTGAAAGTGGGTCTGCATGAGAGAGAGAAAGCAAGTCAAAGGCATTGGCTCCGTCAGAACTCATCAGTCTGCTGAGGAAAAATATGTAAGGGAGATGCAACCATATGAGTGCTGTCACTGTCCCCCTGAACACAAGACGGGAGGGACAAGCTGGTGGAGAGCAAACTGAGAGTTGAGAAAACCTCGAGCAAAACCCTTTCACATCAACTGAGACATTGGCAGGCTTGTGTCTGGGATGCAGGAATACACAACAGTTTGCAGACTAGACAGACAATGCAAACACATGACTAAAACAAACTTTCTTTGAGCAGCCAATCTACAAAAGTAGGTGTTTAAAGCTCAGCAATGACTTTTTTTTTTTTTTGCCTGAAGGCACAGACTTTGCTAAAAAAAAGGCAACATGCTATAAGTTCATCAGTGAGGGCCAGATTACCCTGAGGCTTCCAGGGCCACTCTCCAGAACAGAAGATAAAAGGGCTTATTAATAGCCCTTAGATTTACATGCACCAAGTGGATGTTTATACTGGAACTTGCTGCTTATGTGTGAACATTCAACAACTGTAAACAGTGCCATTCAGGTCCCATTTCCTTTACATCATTGATATTGTTTCAGCTCACAACATCGGCAGCCTGAGTTTAGAAAACATTATTCGGGCATTATCTTTCAAGTGGTTCCACAGTTTGGTCTCCCCCAAGGCGGTAATCAAGAAGCTTCATTGTGAACTTCCTCTTTTGCCTACTCACATTATGCTGACCTCAGTATAAACAGCTGAGAGAGAGCCATCCAACAGAAGCACTGTTGCAACAAAAGCCTGCCTTACACGGCACAACAAATAATATGCAATAGTGATTTCCTCTACTTGAGGCGACAACAGACATTTTTTTTGTTTTTACTTTTTTAACTCATTAAAAAGTTGCTCGGCAAACCCTGAAAGTTTGTCTCAGTAGCCCTGTGAGTGGTAACATATTTATACCGTGAAGTTTTTTTGAATTTAAGATCTGCATATTTAATCTATTACCTTTAAAACTATCCTTTTGACATAATCAATTCATCTCCAGACAAAGTTTATGCCTAAAACAATATACCACTGCCAAAACGGGAAGCCCTTTATTACCCAATCAACCACATAAAAGAGCAAGAATCAAGAGAAGTGAGGTTCTTGGAGGATCATGTGGCGCATGCCCGTAACACGGGTGCTTTTTATTGGACAAATATAAAATTAACAACAGTCAGGCTGTAATAATGAGCCTGGCAGCTTCTAACACAAATTTCCAATTTGAGGTCAGCTGCACGATTCTATGAAAGTTTACAGGGCTTCTTAAAGACGAGTTGTTATTTTACAAGAAACAAACTTTTCTAATTAATCCTCATGCTAATAACCCTCAAGTTTTTTTAATGTGCTTTTGGTCTAATGCATTCCCCTATTAAAGGTGAATGAAAGGCAACATTCTGCCTAATGGCTATTGACACAAATCAATAAAAATGCCTGTTAAATTTCCCTTTTTTATGGTAACTAATAAGAGGACTGTAAAAATACAATGCACACGAAAGAGGTGTGACCTAGATTTAAGTAATAAACTTTTTAATGCCCTACTATTCATGGTTAAATATGTAACTTGTCAAAATGAATAATTAGGAACAATGACACAGTGAGGGTAAATAGTAAAATTGGCAGACTATGAAGGCAGTTCAATATGGGAGAATAATACAGAAAAGAAATTGTACTAAAATGTGAAATGCCACATTTGAAGGTATGATGCAGACTAAATTAATTTTACGAATTTAATTTTTAAAGTAGAAATAATTTTTGAAACATTTTGCAATGATTTAAGTCAAACAATATAAAAAAAATAAACCTTGGCAGACCTTTTAGATTCAGTTAACTTGTATTACATGTTGACATGGGGCTCAGATGTGTTTATGGACAGGTTGACACAAGCGTCATGTTCAGAATGCCATGCTTGAGGGTTTTCTAAGAGTGTAAGGACATTGCAACGTTGCACTGCCAGCACATCAAAGGAACAAGCCAAGCTATTTGAACAATGACTCCCATCTATATATAGAAGAAGTGATGGATGAAGAGAGTTGGACATGTATGAGGTCATTGTTTAAATACATGGAACATCCCTGTCAACATTCATTGGGTGATGAAAGAAGAGCAAATACTTATTCCCCACCATAACAGAGTCTTGACTAACTACTTAATATGGGCTCCACCAAATTACCAAAAAGGAAAAGTCACCTTTAAACACTGACCCTGAATCATGCTTTAGTCTCCTGAACACAAAGGAACAGAGCCGCTTTCTTCTGCTCAAGTCGGGTCCAAATCAGCAGTGTAAGACCCAGTAACACATGAGACCTTTCCTAGATAAGATCACAGAGAGATTAGGCTCCTGTATCAGAGATTAAGCAAAGTTTGTTTTTCCCATTTGAACCTGGGCGAGGTTAGTCTCGAAGGCCTGCGACCCCCTCAGGCTTGGGCATTATGCCATTAGTGGTGTTTTGTTGACAGCAGGCAATGGTAAATGAGGCCCCACTTTAATCAGCGGCGTGCCGGGCCGCTGTCAGAGTTCCCCCATGTCTCTCAGGTGAAAGATGAGCAGGGAAAGAGGTGTTGTCTCCACGTTAATTAAAACCGCTCCCCTTAACAGAGGACTCGGTGCTGCAACCACCAACTTTCCTTGTAAAAGCACAACTACTATCACAGCATAAACACAAGCAAAAAAAGTGCCAAGGGAGGAACGAAGCAACAAGGCGTGTAATTAATCGGACTAAGATCATGTATTACAACTTTCGGACAAAAAAGAAGGGCAGTTTTTTTTTTTTTTTTTGCAGAAAAAAAGAAGAAAATATCTAGTTTGATGAAATATACTGTGTATGGGAATTGTGTATTTTTATTTTATTTTTGTATGGATTTACCAATATGGCAATTGCAATATAAAATAAAATTAATCTCTACAATCAACTTGTGATTTTAGTTTTTAATGATATTCAATGAGGGAAAAAAGCATCTTGTTTTTTTTCAAACAGTTCATAGTGGTCTTAGACACAAGAGACACTGTCCCAGTTTGACTATTTACTCAGAAAACCCATACTCCACTGCAGCTTCCTGTTCCCTTGAAGTGAGACATCCTTTTCTGGGGGATCAGCTGGATGAACCAGACATAGATATGTAGATGCTGATTTAGCCTGGCTATACCCAGTTATAATAACACACGCATGCTGTTCGTCCCTGCAGCCCGCCCTGAAACACCAGCCTCGTCCCAGCCAGAGGCACCACACAGGAGGCATGCTGTGGCCTCGATCTGGCCTGAGTGGACAAGACAAAGAGTGTCTGAAGGAGGGTGGGTAGATGGGATGGAGAAGGTCAGCTGGAGTGTCCCCGGTTTCCCTCTCGTACATTCTGAAACCTCCTGGCCTCTGATGCAAATGAAGTAAGAGAGAGAGAGAGAGAGAGAGAGAGAGAGAGAGAGAGAGAGAGAGAGAGAGAGAACATGTGGGGAGAGCAGACACAAAAGAGAGATGGGAGGGGAGAAGGCCTCACTAAAGCAGCACAGAGCTAAAGGCCTTTTCAAATCATGGCAGCAGTGAGTGTCAATCAAGCAGACTGGGTAACAATGTTGGGCCAGTTGCAGGCAGGACTAAATGTCCTCTTTGCTTTGCCCTACCCCCTTCGTCAGCACCTTCCTAGCTCCCCACCTTGCGCCCCTTGTGACCACATGAATCCGACTGTGACAGCTCGGCATCCTGTAATTTGCCAACTGGCATGCATGTCAAAAAGCTAAACCATAGTGAATTATTACCACAAAGTAGGAAAATCTTAAAAGAAGTGCATGAGATTTGGAACACAAGGAAGGATAATGGAGATGATGTAAATAAAAGCAAGATGAAATAGACCTGAGTGAGGAGTGTAGTCACAGAGTGCACTCCTCCATCATACGGGACAGTTAATATCTACATAACAGTCTGCTTCATTCATACAGTATGTTTTGCATATTTGTGTAAGTCATTGCATATGGGTGGTTGTCATTGAGTGCATTAGATTACGTGTGAGCAAGAGTCTTTTCTTTGACAAGACCAKGTGTTGTGTTTGTCTCAGGAGGACCAGTGTTAGCAGTTGAACAAGTCTATCTGCTGCAGAGAAAATGGCGGGGATAAATGTGATTTTCCACAACTGAGCCAATAATCTACACCACTATCAACACCTTGCAGGTAGAATCTGTGTTTAAAGCAAACAAAACATAAAAATGATTCCATTAATGTTCAGTTTAAATTCATGATTAAATAGGATGCATAGAAACCACATAACAAGAGAATGAAATCTCCCAAACATCATGTCAACTTTTTTTCACATTTCAGAAAACTACAAGAAAAAAAAAACAGCTTGAGCAATAAACATTTTTCCCCCAGTGGCAGAGTGGCTATAGCTTTAAAGTTCATATATGGGAGTTGAAATAACTCTACGCACACATACATGGAATTTAACACAAGAAAGAACCATGAAGCCTGTATAAATCTCCATCAGGAAGCCAGCCAACCTCTCTGCCCCTTGCTGGTGAAAACCATATAATAGTCTGAGGAACCAGAAACACATTTTCTGGATAGTTGGCAGCAAATGTTCCATAATGGTTTGGGCTGGGTAACTTTCTAAATGTTATTTTTATTGTTAGGTCTTAAAGGGTGGTAAGAAAAAAAAGAGCTGAATTACAAATACATGTTGAAAGGCCAACACTGAGAAATGTCCTGATCTATGTYCGTTGTGTGTAATGATGAGAGAAAAAAAAAACAGATGTGGTGAAACGTTACACATCTTTGTGCAAAGTTACGCCAACAGCCAAAATAAACAATGCTAAAACAGTCTATTTTATTCATTTTTTTAATTCAAGTCTGCACATGCACACTTGTACCAATGTTACACACACTTGGAAAAATTGTTTTATAAAGCCACAAAACTATGGTTGTACCATTGCAATATGTCATGTGGAAATTCAGCTGCTGACTCTGCCCTTTACACTTGTTTAACAATGTTTTATGTTTCTAATACAATTGAAAACACTGATTAACATCTGCCTAAGAGGTAATCATTGTGGCAGGACATCTTCTAACCATCCATGAAAGTGAAAATGAGAAGCAATTCTGTTAAACACCACACATTATGAAGGCTATTTACCACACCAATGTTACTCTAAAAGGTGGACCTTTAAATCTCCTACAGTGTGATTTCGCCTTTGATACAGTTCACTGCATTCTCTACCTAACAATCTGTCTTACGTTATTTGCTTTCCCAAGTGTAAAATGTTGGAAGGCTGAAAAACAGGACAAAGCCTTTTTTTATGTCAAGTCAGGTAGTGACTGCTTAAAGAGTAAAAAGTGCATATGACAATCATCATGCTTTTTGGTGAAAAAGACTACAACAAAGTCTTTGAGTTATTTAAAGCCTAAACAAATACTGCAACACTTATTATTTTGATACTGTTGTTTATGCAGAAGGGAACTCTGTGTTGGGTAGAGGACACAATTTTTAACATGTAGTCTCTAAAGTGTGACAGTACAATATGTATTAACAGGTGCTTTTGGACCAAACATATATGATGTAAATGGTAAATGGACTGTACTTATATAACGGCTTTCGATCCATCCAGGACACTCAAAGCGCTTTACACTTACAGACATTCACCCATTCACACTCACATTCATACAATGATGATGTAAAAGCTATCTACCGGTACATACTTGTCAACAGATAATCAGGGGTAGCCATGGCCATCCCAACCACCACTTTGCCAGCAACATATTGATGAAGCCATTTCTATGTGTGGTATGTTCATTTTATCTGCACTGTTCAAATAGGTGAGTCTCATCAGTAGTGACTGCCTGTATAAGTAAATGAAAGAATGTCAAAGAAACATGATTAAATCTGCATCAAATAGAATGTAGGAAAAAAAGTAATTTCTCAGTCTGGCTACCCCTGTAAAATCTGTCAAGCTCTACCACTGCTTGTCAAGACATAAGACATCTGCTCTCACTGACAAGGTTATGGTGTTAAMTTTTAGGGCATTTTATACAGCCGAGGCATACTCATTCCTGGCCAGCCATAAAGAKCCACCTGTGTCTCCATGCTGTCTCTTCCTTTCACAAGTTTTTTGACTGACTTTCTAAAAATCGCAGGAGCAGATGTATGTTTTTGTTGTTGTTGTTGTTTTGTTTTTGTTTTCTTTTGTTTTTACAGGTTCAGCTAGCTGTTCTCTCAGCGCAGCAGTCAAAGCAAAATAAGAGTAGCGTAGTTTAGCCTTGTTTCAAGCTCACACAGTTCAAAATATGCAGGCAAAACAGAAAGTTGACATTAGAAGCAGAGACACATAAAAATAAAAGTTCAAAACAAAAACAAAAAGAGTGTTGTAAAATCACTATAGAAATATTTATTTTTTTATGATGTAAAATGTGGGGATAAATAGTATAAAAGAACACATTTAAATGAATTATCGGTACACAAATTTCCCTTCTGCTCCTTGCTTCTAATACTCATAATATTACACAATATATATTTTTTCTCTCTTACCCACAATGCCACACAGCAGGCTGGTTTTCTTTAGAATAATTGATGTGAAAGTTCTGTTGAAAAACGTCTGCATGGCTTTTGTAGAGGCAAGCAGAAAATTTGGCCATCAGCAGTGGAATGCTGCATCATGCAGCTCCAGTCAGAACCTGCGGTAGAGTTGAATTTGTACTTAATATGGTGTCAGAAATAATTACGTTGCTTTAAAACTGCACCGCCACAATGACGGAAACCCTGCTTTGGGACAATAAAAAAGTGTTACCACGCAAATTTCTTCTTCGCACTATCCTCTCTGGTGTGGGCTAAACAGATTTTGGGTTGTACAGAAAGTGTAATGCTGGTGTATGGAAGGATAGAGCAACAGAGTCACTGGATATTACCCTGGGAGCCAGGGTGGAGAATCAGTTTCCATTTCACCATGACCTTTCTCTGGTCCCAGTGGTGGTCAGCACACCACTACCTCCTTCCTCTCACATCCCCACTGAGAAGCCTCTGCTGCACTTCTCTTTTTTCCCCTTCATTTGTCAACCTATCCATCTCACATTTTTACATGGATAGCACAGAACAGTTCACCCCCCGCCAACAAGGAGATCATATTCCCACAGCTCATCTATCTTCTCATCAGCTGTTTGCACTGATTTCCATGTTAGCATTGCACAAAGTGCACATGCGTAACTAATATATGCATGTGGTGAGTACTAAGAAAATTGCATCTAAACAACTTCAGATCAAATTAAGGACCACCAACAACTTCTAAATGAAGCTTTGATTACACCGAATTTTCCTCTCAGGATGGGAGTCATCACTCTCCAACACCCAAGCTATTCTTAGACTCTGTCAGTATTGTGTTCAGCCACCAAATGGTACATGTATATTAAAGCATTTCTGATGACGTCTTCTATTGCTGACAATACCGGGAAGCTGTTTGTCACCTAAATGGCTGCACAGACTTTGGACACACCCTTAGGTTTAGCTGAATTCTTTCACAATTGCCTTTTCTCGTTACTTTTAGGTAGATCAATGTTGTGTTCAGCAACAGGCTGAAGACCAGAACTTTTAATGAATGCTATTAAAATGTCAAATAAAGCAGCAAGCTTTAATTGTTGAGGTTTCGAGTCAAAACATTCAGTACATCATCAGAATAGATAATGTTTAGAAACCCTCAGCAATAACTCATACTGAAAAAAAATGCATTGTATTTCAATATTTTTAAGCTTTGTAAAGTGTTAAAAAGCTGCCAACTTCCAGTGACTTAACTCGGCACAAAGTATATAAAAAAAACAATACTTACAATTCATGATTGTTTTACCTAATAGCTAATTTAATATGCATTCATATTAATGTAAACATTGTTTTAAAAGTCACTTTTTGCCCAAAGGATATGTAAATTATCAGTTTATTAATCTGATATTACTAATATTAGTACACTCAATAGAAATTATTTATTTATTTATTATATTTTTATTTATGGTCCAATTTTATCCATATGGATTTAAAAGGCAAAAAGTACTTTTTTTCATAAGACCAACTTTAATTTATTCAGAATACTTACCTATTGCACATTGGAAACTACAACCTAAACTGAACACTGAAACCAATAAGGTGTTATGTCGGTGGTGTATTGCTTACATAAGTTTGATGATCATGAAATGTTACCTTTTCTGGATTTGAAACCTGTACAACCTGACAATGAGTCTTTTGATCATTTTGAATGATACTACAGAATTCAACTAGAAACATGTCATCCCAACCCTACTTATTGATTCTAATGTTCACTTGTATTCAAAGTTTATCGATATTCTGCAAGACACTTTGTAATCACGAGGGGAGGTAGGTACACAAAGTTTGTGTTCTTGTGGGAGGGGGGTGGAGCTTGGAGCCTGTGTGTGTGCTTGTGGTGGGTAGGTGTGTGAGGTCAGGCAAATAAAGCAGTGAGATACATAACAACTGTGATTAATTGGAAATTCCACGAGATTTACTAAGGTTTACTCAATTTCCAGAGGTCACTTTTGCATGAAGCAGTGCAAATTTACACGGCTATGTTAAAGAGATGATGTGGTGGAAAATGGACTCTCACCTGCTCTACTGGAATCTTAATGACAGTCGAGAAGGGGTGCACTAATTAAAAAAAAAAAACTGTGTCAAAAATAATTTGAACTGATTCAGGTTTAAAACGAAACATAAATATATGTCTAACAAACAAAACTAGGGCTTAGAAATTAAATCTTTTCACCCATCCAAAAGGTTTTAAATATTTTCAATAGGGTCATTTTATATGAAATGGCATTCATTTTTGTTCATGATTTTTCACTATTTGAAGAATTTTAGTCATTTAGTCATTACACACACACACACACACACACACACACACACACACACACAC
>NW_013952448.1:1545809-1561368 GCF_001266775.1 Austrofundulus limnaeus
TATTATTATTAATGTATTTTTTTAGTCAAAACACTCAAAACAGCTCTCTTTAAATTTAAATAAAAGTTTTTGCAATTTAGGAAAGTGTCTCAGTGGCACTGAAGTGGCTGTAGTGACAAAGTTTGCCTGAGGATGGTTTCTCCATTGCGGATGCCACATCACGCACACGTCTGCTCTAGCAGTGAGGAAGAGACGTTTAGCCAYGGCTAAAAACGGAGAAAAGCAGGAGCTGGACAGATACAGTTGCATGTTTCAAGTGAAATGGGTGGCAGCCTATSTGCTCTGTTCTACTGAAATTGTAAGTATTTAAACAAAAGCAAAATTTTACAAGTACCACAACCACGCAGGAGACTACACTCAAGGTGTTTTTTTTATGTTGTTGCACTTGAGTTCGCTACTTCAAACATTATGTATTTATGTTTATTAACGAGACTACATTATACTCCTGTTTGAGCATGAAATAAACTAGGTGACTTGACCTGTGTCTACACCTATCTGTTTATCACTGAATATGGCATGTTGCACAGACCTCAAGGTCTTCTCACACTTCCTTAATGAGTGCAGATGATTTTGTTTACATTCCCATCTCTTACCCTCCCATCTCACATTGCCTCTCCCAGCTTTTGCACTTTGGCAATCACTGMTCCCAGCTCCTGATGCCTTACTGGTTTTTGTGGTTTGCAATTAGCATCCTTCAAGGTAATCTGCTTTGCAAACTCTGCATTGCTAAAGTAAGTGTGAGTGAAGGCTGCAACTGGGAAGCCTTAGTTTGTTTAGTGGGAGTGGCAGCAAAGACAGACTTCATTGGGATTCATTGTGGTGAGTTCACAGTCAGAGGCCTCTGGGCAGAGTCTTCCTTCAGTTATGTTCAAACAAAGTCTTCAGCTTCAGCAAGAGGTGACAAGGATCGGAAGAGAAGGCCTGCCCGTCACTGAACCCCAAGGAAATGGGCAGCCGGTAGCCTTACACACCTCTTCCTTATCACTCCCTCCCTCCTGCCATTTTTCATTCCATTCACCATCCATCCTCTGACTTTGACAGAAGGTATGTATTTTAGGAGAGACCCCTGTTGATGTGATGGACATGAGGGCCCTGTTTGAAATGGAAACCTACACATTCTGCGCTGCCAGGGAGATCCAGGAATATCCCAAAAGAGATGGTGAAAGGAAATGGAACAAGGGAAAAAATAGCCATCTTTATTGAGGTTTTCCTTTGAAAAACACAAGTAAATATAGCAGCGACACTTCCTATTCAGGATATGCTTCTCTGCAATGCAGTAACCTCAACAGAGGACTCACTGACCACCACAGACACAGATAATTTCCTTTTTTTTCATTATATCAGCGTTCACTCTTGTATACACTGACAACACATGCTGACTCAGATAAGCAAGAAAAAAAACATGATAACAGAAATGAATGTAATTCATGAAAAGAGATAAACTAGGTGACAGACAAGCTTATCCTCTTGTGTGTACTGCCATCTTGCATTTACACTTTTCTTACTTCAGCTTTTTTATKTCATACAAGAGAAAAAATGTTCATAAGTGCAAAGTTGCTAGTGACTGAATGGCTGCATGTGTAAGGGAAATGGGGTGGCATGTCCCATCCTCCTTATAACTCACCTGAACTGATAAAAGGAGTAAAATAATATTTCCTGCGCCTGCTGCTCATTCAAATAGCTGACKTCTGTAAACAAGAGCTGCAGTTATCCATGTAGCGGCCAGATAAGAAGGGAAGTAGACCTCCAGAGTGATGGATCACGAAGGGGCTCCTAGTCCTCTTCTCTTCCCAGCACCACCCTGCCACCTTAGGATAATAAACAGTCACGGAGCAGGGGGCCAGATAAGAGCCATCACTCACATTGTCCGGGCTGATAAGACACAGACGCTCTCTGTCACCCTTCATGACATTTGTTTTTCATTCCACTTCAGACTAAGGGAGAAGTCAACCTGTTTCATCTCATCTATGGGCTTCGCTCAGGATCCCCCGCTGAGTGTGTGCCACCCTCTGACACTAATGGTCATCAGGTGACTGACTATGTGATTCTGCAAGGGGGAAAAAAATGGGCTGCAGCGCGAGTTTTTCTTCAACCGTTAGGTGCGATATTGATGTAAACACACTTTTTCTGCTACATGTGTGAAGAGAAAAAGAAAAAAAGTTCATAATTTTTGACTGTTCCTCCCGCTATTTGATGAGTAGTTGTAATTTTTCCACTTAGCCTGTGTACATGACATTGGCATTTTTTTTTTTTATAAAAAGTCATGCACCACATCAAGAGAAAGTGTCCTTATGAAAGTCTTGTAAGTTTATAAACTTGGAATACTTTCACCTGCACTATTTTTGTACTTTATATGTTATGATAGGGGGAATGGTCTGGTGAGACAGAATAAAACAAAAAAAAACAAAAAAAAACAGGAACAAAGGTTGTAATATATCCTTCCCTGTTGAGCTGTAAAACTAAAGTTAGACATGAATCAATAGGAAAGTCTCCTTCAACCAAAAAAAAAAAAAAAAAAAAAACTTTAGCTACAAGTTGTAAATTATACACCGGAGACTTATATTTCTGACAGGGCACATAAAATTATTATTTAAGTCGTTTTACATTTTGGCACCCTTAATTCTCTAAAAACACTGAGGCCTATCAGAGGGCATATGCAACCATTGTAAATCTGCCTGCCCTAACATTGCCTCTACTAGGGTCACCTACAAGTCACAGATTWAAGAAGGTATAAAATAGTTTATTTACAGCCATCCCAATTGTTATACATAAGAGTTATGTGCATTGTACTACTACTAATGAAGGGTGTAAATTTTGAGTTTACGATTGGACTTTAACATGTGGAGGGGGTTGTAAAACACACTTTTTTTTGTTACTTGTGTTGGTCATCAGAGTTGTGCAGCTCAGACTGTGCACACACTGTTTCCATTAGTCAGGGAAAGCTCCTCCGAGAGGCCTCCGTCTGCTTTAATACAGCCGGGCTGTGAGGGGATGACATGTCGTCAGCTGGTCACAGATGACATTTACCAGACACAGCCCAACTTCCTGTCATCAGAATGCCAGTAAGACAGAAACTAATCCACGGCTTTTACAATCCCTCATCTACATGTTTTTTTGGAGATGGACAACATTGGATATCTGTGGGACAACAATCACCTGTGCCGCTCCCCCAGAACCCAGCTCATATGTCTGTGTAAACATAGAATATCTTCATCCAGTGGAATGTCTCAGTTAAAATACGAATATATTTGGATAGATACATTTAAGGGTAGCTTTAGCACCCTTAATGTTCTGTATTTTTTGCTCTTTTTCATWTTAAAACAATTATAATTAAAGATCTTTAAGAAATTTGAATGCACTTTGAAATTTTCAAAACTCTTTTCTTTTTATATAGTACCCCAATCTCAATAAAGGGTCGAACACTATGGTAGTCTCTTCCATTTCTTGTCTTTTGAAAGGGTATTTTAGGCGCTGCACCTAAGTCAACCTGTTGCGCTTTATTTTAGTTTTTTTCTGGTGGAATTGGTTGACATGATTTGTTTAATCTAAATYAATTTTTTTACTTTTGCCTTATTTCATTTTCTACACAACTGTATATTTATTGTGATGAAGCGTTCACAGAAAATGATGTCAAGCGGCTGTTTTGTAATTTGGATGTCACTGAAGTACCCAAATCCTGGGCTGAACAGGTTTCTGTCAGAACATTTAAGATGCTTGCTGAGTCCTACAAGTACAGTACATATAATTGCATGTTGTATTTATTGCATGCTGTAAAATATACATAATTCACTATTCAAATTTTAGGCCTAACTCTATTGCTGAGGATGATATTTGACAACAGGAATTCAGGACGATCGAGAAGGATTGACAAATCAAGCAATTAAAGAGAAGGTGATTATGTCATCATTTTCTCAGGGTGGCTGAAAAAAAATGTCTTGCTGCATTTCATATTCACCCTCAAAGAATGAACAAGGTAATGTACGGAGGGGATGAGGATTGAAATATCTCACGGGGACGTTCTGCTCACATTTTTTTTTTAGACAGGCCTTATCTCCCCACGTTCAGCCCTGTTAATATGATGATGAACAATATTTCATGAAGTGCAGCTGAATGTGTCTCTTCTGAARAAAGCCCGGGCACGCTCGCTCTCCTCCCCACGTCCTGATCATTTCTTTGTACCACTTTTTTTTCTGTGAGAGTGAGAGTAAAAAGAGGGGGCAGGTGAGCAAAGGCAAAGTGAGGTAGATAATAACCACTGCCACGCACACATCCYGTAGAAACACGCCTCTTTGGAAATCCTGCGTTTCCCCTTCAACCCCTCCCTAAAACATTTTCATATCAATAATCAAGCAATTTTTTTCAACATGCTAATCCATCAAAGGGAGCTGGGGCTAATCTGCAGGCAATGGGCTGGGTGGTGGGTGCTGCCTCCCCTCTTTTCAGGTGTGCCCCGCTCGCTGGCAGACATTTGTCCCGCCATGTGGCACACAAAGCCCCTGCTCTGTCAGCACTGATTGATCAGAGGCCCGGCTCTAAAGCAGCACACCCTATCAATGATGCTCTACATCTGCACCTGAAAAGAGCGTTCGTTTCATTCCACAACATGCTCAGTGCAGCAGATAATGAGAGGCATGCTGTTAACAGCTCCTGCAGCTCTGGTTTTTGTCATATGTAAATAGACAAAGTGCTTACCTCTAATATGGAAGGAATAATAATAATAATACATAAAAAAGATTAAAAACCAGGATTCCTTGGTACGGAGATTATTATAATGTATACAAACGCTGACAGGGTTGAATTTCAGTGCCTCTTTTTTAGATTATCAGAGCTTTTGAAACAGATGCATTTAAAGAACAATGTGATTGCATGTTTGATTTTAATTTTCTGACAACCTTTCACAGCATGCAAAAAAAAAAAAAATCCATGTGGATGTGTTTCCCCCTTTTTTTGGTGGCTCTGTATTGTTGGGATTTAGTGAGGGTAAGGGTGCTGTTTAGAAGCATGTGAAAACATAGCAGGCGCCTTTAGGAGCTTTGGCAATCCTGCACCAGGCAGAATGAGAGATAAAATGCAGGGGCCTCATTAGTAGCACATTTATCATCTCCTGTCTGTGATTTAAAAGAATGACTAGGTCAAATCACTTTAAATACCTCGKGGGAAATCAACATTTGTCATTGCAAAGCAAACCTGCCTCTCCCCTCGTTTTGGGCATTAATTTATTCTGGTAAAGCAACACTATTCGCAGCTGCACTGATTTTAATTTCAACCTTGCAAAACGTTGCCCAACTGTCTATCTCAATTCGCTGTCTTAACACAGAACCGTCCCCTCCAATTCTTTGAAGAAATACTCACCACTAGCAGGGCTACCCACAGACACCGGTGGAGCAAATGATCTTTCATGAAACACAGAAGCGCGTGAGGCGTTGCAAATTGTCCCCGTGATGTTCACAATTAAAACCGAATACCATCAGCGCTGAAGAGGAAAGTGGACACAGTTGGAACAAGGAAAATATCATGGATTATAAATGTGTTATTAATGTGCAACTGGCAAGGTCAGAAAAGTCAAGATAGGTGTTGAAATATGGATGTCACCCTCAAAGCCCCGCTAACTTTGCTGCAAGTGGACCCTCTGGACAGACTGCCTCACAGAATATTTATGTGTATGCCTGAAAAAAAAAAACACTTAGATGTCTGTGGGTGTTGTCTAAAAAAAGTATAATGGCACTAACAGCTTTTATATTTTGATGGCAACAGCTGCGGCTCAATTCCACATGTGAAAAATGTTCCAGTTGTCTCGTAATCTGAGTTATTTCATCCTAATAGATTTAGTGGGCAAACTCTGTAAACTTTTACATCCATGTGATTTGTATTTTTTCAACAAAACAGTTGTCATTTGATGATTTTATTCCTGACATTTTGTAGATGCAGTTTAGTCTCAAGCTGTGTGTTTGTTACGGAATGGCCACTTATGCCATTGCAGCACCTTGTCACCTTCTGCTGAGCTGATCTTTAAGATGTTGATGCCAGATCTCGTGTTAGGGCAATGCAAAAAGGATTGAAAGCAAAAAAAGGAAAATGTTAGATGCTGAGCAAGACCTAAAAGAAGTGCAGAATGGGGTAAAAGCCACAGCAGTATAAATCCATATCTATTTTATGCATTTCAGACAGAATAGTCTGCCATATGCAAATAGGAATTCAATAATAAATGCACTTCCCTTGCTTTTATTTGCTTTAAGCCCTCACAGTCGTACACACATTGGCACTACGCAAGACACAAATTATAGAGCGTTTTAAAGAAAATATTCAAAGAGCAGCCTGCCGCTGGAATATCAGTTATTATTTTTGATGTTGCAATTTCTGACACTTTGATGCAATCAGTGAGTAGCCTCGGCATTCAGCCCTCTCCAGGGAGAGAGCTGTCAAGAGTGAGGAGCCGGTGGGTAGATAATTATGGGAGATCAAACCTCGCTAGTTAGTAGGCAGGAACGGGAGGCAAATGCCAAAAACCAGCCAATGTTTCGCAAACGCTTGTTCAAGGATATCCTAATTGCTATAAGTGGTTCCTTCAGGACTGGCACTTCAAACACTGCTTGCTGCATGATGTCATCTTCCTGGCTCCCCCTCACACTCACAATAGGCAAATTAAGGAATAGGGCACAACTAAACACAACAGAGGACAATGTCCTGTCAATGTATTTACATCCCGCATATGTAAATACAATAAATATACATCCAAACACAAAAACAGAAGCAAACAGAATTTGTTGGGACTATGCATCTTTGTTATTTAATGTCCCATATGAGCAATACTTAGTTATCCCTGCACACTGTTTTGTGCTGGTATCAGAGTAAATAACTTATTATAATTTATACAGAACACAGGCTAATTTATATGCAAGGCACAATAATACACCCATACTGTTAGTAAATATTAGAGATGTGTGATTTCAAAAGCTACACATTTTGACATCTGGCTTTGTGCTCCATAATTCAAAGTGAGAACACAGTCCGATCTGTCAGTACTGTTTCAAGCATACCTCTCCCACTCCCTTCTTACCTTTGCAGTTCAAAGGGAAGGAGAGGGGAAGGTGAGTACAATTAGTTGAAATCAGTCAGAACAAATTGTCCGACAAGCACTGTACGATGCTTAGGCATCATAATCCATTTGCTGATACTGAAATAACCCTTTTACGTTGACCCATGCTCTCTAGCAACAAGCATAAAAAGCCCCGTTGTCTAATCACCTTCTCGTACTTTTCATTGACCGACATCCGGTCTAATGCGCAAACTTACTTGAATAAGAATCCTAGACCTGTTTCTGTCTCCTTCTGCTACATCAAAGGTAATCCAACCCTCCGCAATCAAAAAGAAGGATTTCATGTTTCAAAAACAATTCGCGTTTTCAAAGGAAGGACCACAGCTGACATACAACCGCAGTAAACCTATTGAGTCTTCAGCTCGCTCATTTCTTTTCTCTCCCTGTTGTGAATGTGAATCTTGAGGGTCATTGATCATCTCATTAAATTCAGCCCCAAAGAAAGCGATCCTTTTCACACAGCTCAGGAATTTAGACGTGAAACACCTCCCCGCCGCTGCCGCCGCCTCTCTTCAGACGCACACAAACACACTCGCACCATCAAACATTGCCAAATGACTGYCTTTCGCAGACACGAAAGAGTGCAATAAAATGATAAAATAAAGTCTATTTTGTTCAAAAAAGGGTAAAAAGGGGTCATTTTCTGCATAGAGTGCTGAAGCGTTAGCATAACAAAGCACGGGCTGGCGAGCTAATGGCTCTTCATCTGTGACGAGGAGCTCACAAGCTTTTCACTGTTGAGTTTCACATAAAGTGTCCTGAAACAACAGCTCCTGACCTTCTTACATTCAAACACAGGAAATCCCACTGACAAGCTGAGAGTCTGAGCACATCTACACACCAACACACACAAAGTAAAGTAAAACAATAAACATGCCAGAGGGCGTTAAAGTTTAGCTAGAAAGATATAATGCTATATAGACACAATTACTTTCTTAGATTTAGCAGGCAGCGCAGTCTAGTGAGTGCTCAGCAGCCCTGCAGTGGCTTGGTTCAGTCTAATTGTCTCTCTAATTGGTGGTGTCTAAAGGGGGTCTTCTCTTTATTTTTGGACAGAGCAGCATGCCATCACGCAAGGCAAATTACACCGACAGGCTGAAACACAACAGAGAATGCACAAATGACAGAAAGAGAGAGTAAAAAGTGAGTGCAGGGAGTACAGGGGGATGGGGGATGATTATCATTATTATTATATTCACCGCTGGGAAATGACATTTTAAGAATACTGAGTTTCAGGTGGCTAAACATCCAAATTGCTCCTCTCCCAAAGGCCCCTCAGTCTCCTCCGTCATCCAGAATCTGGMTGCGTGTGTTAAGGATGAGGTCATGCTGCTCTCTGCAAGACAGGCCTCATTCTCTAGTCCTCAGCCCCGACGCTTTATCTTGGAGGCCTGCCTTTGATGTGCTCGTAATATGAGGGACGGTGGGCTATCAGCTACCTGTCAGCTCAGTAACTACTGTGCATTGCTCCCAGGGGCAACAGAGCCAGCCAAGCCAGCATGGCTGCCCAGCGCCCAGAAGCTCTGTTGCTGATGGACCTGATTAATTCCCCGGAACGCTGGTTTGTCTTCCTGCAGTTCAGTCAATGACTTCATTCAGCAGGGTGAGGTCACCAGAGGCCTGGTAATAAAGGCGCTGCACTTCACAGTAAAGACAGCACGCCTGTGTGCAGTTCTCAAAAAAAAAAAGAGAGAGAAAGATAAAGCCCTTCAAGAAAGACGAGGACATAAAAAAGAGGACAACATCCAAGTGTCTTTAGCTCCAAAGAAGCAGTCCTTGAGCTAGAGGAGAGTGAACGATACTCTCCCTCACTCTTTCCTATTATAGGCAAAATAATTGGCAGGCCAATGAATTATTAGCACACAGAAGCTACAGGAAGAAGGATGTCCCATCCTCATGGAAGCTCCAATAAATGCGACTTTCCTTTATAAGAACAGAGGTTCACATGAGTAACTGGCTTTCTTAAACAAGAAAGAAAGTGTTGCTTTTCCCTTTAACCCACACCACCTTCTACTCTGAAACTTTCCAGCATTTTTATTGAGAATAATGTGACGACGTAATGAACGGGTGTTCAATAAAACCATTGATAGYGAGAGAAGTTGTCCTCTCCTCCCCTTGAGTCGTAACTGATGTGGCACAGCGGTTTAGAACAGTAGTTTCATATAACAATGCTTATTATGAGGCAAAGGCCTTTAAACAAGTCAAATAAAATTGATGTCGTTCACTTTTTGAAACTTAATAATAATCTGGGGAACTTCACTCCAACAAACGGCATGGGAAAACGACACAGCTTAACTAGAGCAAGTAACTCACTCCTGCGCTTATGGGATTGTAAAAAATGACAATTTCTTGAAATGTGCCATAAATTTGCTGAATTGCTCGTGCCATCCCCATGATGATGGTTGCTCCTTTACTCCACAGGCCATCCTAGTCTAGTCACTTCATATAATCTGAAGCCATAAATTTCAAAGGACCCCAGCCACCGAGGTGTAATAAGGGACTTTGGAGGCTTTTTTTTTTCTTCTGGTGGCTCAGGTAAGATAAGCAGATGGGAACAAATAAATAAGGCTGCGGCCTGGCCATTCATCCGTTGTGAACGAGAAGGGGGCGTGAATGAAACGACGGGCCGGCAGTGATGCACGGCTCTGCAAGCTCATAAAGCAGGCCATCAGCTGACCTCTGAGGCACGGGGGAACAGGCAGGGCCTTTACGACCATCACCAGATTTAATAGCCAATAATGACTGAAATAACAGCTTAAACCTTTAAAGACCTGCACAACCACATGGTAGCAGTGACAGCAGAGCATGGCAAGAAGAAAGAAAGCAAGTGATGTACTCAGCCAGGGCTCTGACAGGGGCCATGTTTCAATCGGGAAGAAAATGACAGATGGAAAGGGACACCACTATGATATGTGTCTTCTTTAGTGGAGCCAACTGGCTTGTCCATCTGTATGGAGAAAGACATGGATGAAGACTAAAGCCATATAAAACATGGCAAGTGAATTGCACTTGAATTCTGTTGTAGTTATGTTCTTTTATTAGAGATAATTTCAACAAAATGCAGGTCTTATTTACAGATGATTAGTAATTGCGCTTTTTGTTTTAACTGAATAACAAAGTCATACACTTGCTTTTATGTCGTTAAATAATATTAACAAAAAAAAAGAAAAAGAAAACAAGTGTAGTAATCATACCAATTAACAAAATTACATAATTTTGCCTGACAAAGGTGCCTGAGAAGTGGTTCCCAAACATGTTCAGCTTTTAACCTACAAATTAACAGAGACATTTTTTAGTTGAAGTTGGAAAAAAAATACGTTAGGGCAATTTGTAACTCCAAAATTTTCCCTAGGTCCCTTGACCCAGAATGGAAAAAGTGGGCAAAAAATAARTGAATGGATGGATGGACAGATTGATGGATGGGCAGATAAACCCAAAGCAAAATCCAAAACCACAACTTTAACTAACTGTAACTTTTTTTTCTTTGTCTTTTCCAGAAGAAGGTGCACCTGGACCAGTCCCAGACCAGTTCTTCTGTGTTTRYCTGTGTCTCTTTCCTGTCCCCCAACCAGCCGGTCGAGGCAGATGGCCGCCTGTCCTGAGCCTGGTTCTGCTGGAGGTTTCTTCCTGATTAGCAGGGAGTTTTTCCTCTCCACCGTTTGCTCAGGATGGAAGACTGTGATGAAGTGATTCAATGCAGCCTGCTGGTTTCTTCTTTAGATTATTCTTTTTATGTACAGTGCCCTGAGACAATGTTGTGACTTGGCGCTATATAAAAAAACTTGAACTTGAACTTTAGGAACCACTGAGCTAAAGTGGGCTTATAAGCTATTCACAAATATGTCTAAACAAAGGAGAAAATATTAAACCACACACTCCAGTGTCACAGAGTGGTGCACTTTAAAGGAAAAAAATACATCTGACATTGTATTTCAAGTCTGTATATAAACTTATATGCTGGAATGAAATAAAAACAAATCTTAATTTACAATCTTTGTTTAGCCGACTTTTTATATATTCTAATGTCAAGTCTAAGTTACAACAAGCTAGTATCTTTTGGACTAAGATCATAACATCAATTCATTAACTGTTGGCAGCAGGCTAATTCTTATTTTCCATAAACTCGCTAAACCTAATACGGTGCTCATGAMAGGAAGCCCATTTCACAGGCTGGCACATGTTCAAGCAACATATGCCACATAATCTCCTAAAAAGCATGATCCGAGTCCAAATTTAATTATGTAATAGCACAAACGAAATCAGAGTGCCGACACAGCAGAGCCCTGATACACAGCGTTCTGCCACTCTCCTCTCATTCTCTTCATTTGTTTATTGCTCTCACCATTCCCAGCAGCCTCGAGGGTTATGGCGTTCAGAGTCCACTCAGCGCTCTACAGATGGCTCCGAGGCTCCATGCTCATTTCACATGGTTGTTTGTCTTTTTAATAAGGCCTGCTTGAGAAATATGACTATTGTTATATGATCGTAATGCTTTTTCATGGTCTCGCAAGCCATTATTTTTAGCCTGTGATGTTTTTACATACTGAGTTCAGTGATTTAACTTGAGTTGTATTTATTTCTTTATTTTTTTTTCACTTCTTAGTCAGTTCACATGGATTTACTGTGGTCTGAATCAGTTGATGCAGTGCGGCTGTGGTGGCAGTCAGTTGAGCTTTAGCAGTTTCAGGGACTAAATGGGTGGGAAGCTCAGGGGATCTTCATGGTTCCCTGAGCCCTGCACTTCCTCTGGCAGCCGCACTCAACTTGCAAAGCACTGAGCTGAGGCTCTTGATCTCTGTAGAATACAGATAAAATTTAACCAGGGAACAGCGTTAGGAGTTTGCAGAATATCGCACTGTCCCTTAACATTGCTGAGGAGGAGTAAAATTATACATGTGACCAYAAAAACGACAAAGGAGTTCTAGAGAAGACTATATCCTAGATACCAGGTCACCACTTTTTTTTCTTGTTACAGTATCAATAAATCCTAGGACAAAACTGCATATCTTAAGCACCTTACTGGCGACTTTTACATTGCAGCCGGCACTTGGCATGCACACGATAACATTCCCCTCATACAATGGTCTAATCTTCATGGCACAGGTAGCACTGGGATTGTCTTGGATGTGCACTCTGCCGTTGCCTGGGTTTGTCCCAGCATTAGAACCATCTGCATTCCTTTGTGCTTTTTAAGCAATGAATTAAAGAGGATTTCAACAGGAAAATGCTTATCGAAAAAAAATAAAAAAAATTAAAAATACCCCTTTTACTCAGAGATAAACAAATCAGACTAAAAAAAATAAAGTTGGAAAGAGTTTCACAAACTCATTCTCTAACAAGAAAGAGCTTCTTAAGATAACAATGCC
Source organism: Austrofundulus limnaeus (assembly GCF_001266775.1). Classification (NCBI taxonomy): domain Eukaryota; kingdom Metazoa; phylum Chordata; class Actinopteri; order Cyprinodontiformes; family Rivulidae; genus Austrofundulus; species Austrofundulus limnaeus. The sequence goes on from NW_013952448.1 coordinate 1,558,272, forward strand.
TGATTTAGACGTTTCCTTACACAAAGCGTGAGGAAAAGTGAACCTGTGAGCTATTTGGGACGGGGGTTCATTTTGAGTTGTTGCTTTGTAAAATGGTTTACTTTACAATTTGTATTTGTTGAAGCCAATCAGATCCTGGCGTTGTGAGTAAATAAGTGAAATTGCCGGGGAGCATTGTTTGTAGATTAAATATTCAGGTCACTTCTCCCAAGAAATCTTTTAATTTTTTAATCCATGCAGATGTTTGTTTTCAGAAAACTTTCTGAAGTGCATCCCCAGATGAACACTGAAAGCATTCTTAAGTAGCTGAGTTGCTCCTATACAAAATACCTCAAAGCGTCTAAGATAATACATGTGGATTGAAATGCAATCTGCCTTCCACTTCTTCCCTAGATAAGTACAGCCATTGACAAGACCTGGCTTCCTCCTCTTATCTCACAAACACTTGATACCAGAAACTCTGCATGAATAAGTCTTTCAAGATTGTGATGTAAATATATCCGATTAATCACAACAAGGAAAAACTGCAACAACTACAGCTCCCACCTCCTAAACAACATTGTAAAAAATGTTTCTTTGCTTGCATTTGTATCAGAAGTATTTGTTTTTCTTATCCATTCTTCCCCACTCAGGAGTCTGCGATCGCACAGCCCTCAGTCACATAACAGTGACGTGCTTTAATCTATGCTAATCTATTGTAATGTTTTCATTTTCATTTTTAAAGATAATTATTAATATTAATTTTAAAGCGAGACAAAGTGAGAAAACCACAGACAAAAATGCATTTGGATAATCTATGCAAAAGCTCTGAGCCCATTTTGATTCCTGATGGATTTAGGTGACATATTCACCCCCTCAAACACTCCCAGCACTAAAATATTTAATTTTACTGAGTAGATCCCCAGGACACAAAGGGAAACCAKCAGGTCCATGTTCAAGTTTAATTACTGATTACTGATTTAAACCTAGTCTGAGCCCTCCAGGCCCATTTCTGCTGCTGTGGTAAGAGGGAGCAGTGAGGAAGAGATGCTGAAAATGAGAGGAAAAAGGGACAACTGCATGCATGGGGATTTTATTTTCATTTTTTTTTTATAATAATCAAAGTCTCCTTGTATTGGGGGGAAATATGCTGTTACTTGTGAGTAGGGCAATTTGAAGCATGCTTATAAAGTGTAAATCTGCAAGATTACCAAGTTCATTAAATATCCCTCCAGTCCACAATGTGGCACTCTTCTCTCTTTCTGTTACGCTGATCTAAAGCAGATTGAGATGAGCACCTACCATCTGTTCTCCCTCCACTTTCCACACTATTAAAYGTCTACGTATGTGAGTGTTTGTGTATGAGAGTGCGTCTGTGTGTTTGATTAAGCTCCACCTCACGACCATCGGTGCTGCCAATGCCTCTGAATCTATTGCAAGCCCTTCATCACACGCACCACTTCATTTACATTCCTTGGGTCTTATTTGAAGAATATCTCAGGTGGGGGAATCTATTTTTGAAGTGTCCCTCTTATTGGTTTACCCAGATTTCTGAGGGCTTGAAAAGTTGCAGTTGGACACCGAGGGAGGCATTTTCACCTAATGAAACCCAAGATCAATAGAGCTACTCTCTCTTCTCATATATAGTTTATGTACACAAGGGAAATAAAGTATTATTTTTCTTCCTCAAATGTATAATGGATATCATTCTTTATTTAATACKTAGTTCAATTCCACATGTACCGCAAAGGGGAAATATTTCCTCTGATGATGTCCCTATATTACAGAAAGAAGACATAAAAGTAGAAACATAAATAAGAAGCATCAGGAAAAAAAAACATACCTGAAAAAAAAAATCATGTTTTGTAATTAAAGATTTTGGAAACGGTAACACACGAATCTGTTTTACTACAGTCAACATATTTAAAATCAAAAGCTCAGGATTTAAAGGGTGGGGGGAAAATAAATCATAGGAACGTGGAGAGAAAAAATAGAGCTGATAAGCGTAGAGAAGAAGGAAGATGAGGGGAAGGAGAATGAGGGGAGAACAGCCACTTCAGGTGCAGCTATTATTGGCGGCAGAGAGAGGACCTTTCTTATGTAATCTGTGATTTCATTCAGCCTCCGTATCAGATGATTGTCTGAGAAGAAAAAGCCATTTTGAGGGGAACGGCCTGCGTGAAAAGGATCGCCTCCCCGGTAGCTCACCCCTCCATGTCGAACCAGCCGCATGGCACCGAAGGTCAGCAGAATTATTGGAGGCGGGGGTGGCTCTGCCAGAGAAGACAATGATATGGCCTTAACCCTCATTTAGAGGTGCCATTTCCCCACCTGACCCCCCTGCTAAAGTGTTATTTTTCCATGTTATGAAATGTGATAGCTCTCTGGTGAAACAGGAGTCTCTAGTTAGGAAGGTAATACGTTTGCAAGCAGCAGCAGCGAGGCAGGCTCAGTCTCTCCTCTAAATGRGCTGGCTCTTGCGGCCTTACTTCTTCGCGCGACGCAGACAGTTCAATCAGGGTAAAACAACGTTCATTTAACCGCTTGGCTAACAGCAGCTACTGGCACACAGCGGTACACACAGGAGCCCTGAGATTGCACAGTTAGGAGAGATGATGATAATGTCTTTGTGAATTTCACCCAAACATGTCATTTTAAAACAAGGCTCTCCACAGGACTGTGTTAGGTGTCATAAGCTGTTGTTTTCAGTTCCTGCTCTCTTTCTCCTGCCCAACAAGCGACACATGAGGAAGTGTTTTTTTTTTGTATAGGTAGAAGTAACAGCTTGTTTTAAGCTGAGCAAATAATTAATAATCAAGAGTCAAATGCAACAAGAAGAGGGTCATTGTTTAAGATTCTCATCCAGTCAGCTTTTACATGCAGTTTGATAATAATCCGTAAGGTSAGGAGATCATAAATGGCTAGTGGTTCGTTAATTTCACATAATGTTTTCATTAATTCAAAATGATAAGAGGAACACTCTTAAATGTATCGAGTGTCCATGCATCGTGTAAATCAAATATCACGACTGCTTTGTGTGTGTATGTAGTCATGTTTTTTTTTATTATTAAAATATGAGGGCTGGGAGCAACCTTATATGTATATGTATATGTATATG
>NW_013952448.1:1561437-1562927 GCF_001266775.1 Austrofundulus limnaeus
ATATATATATATATATATTTATTTATTTATTTTTCTCCAGTAAAACACATGTGTAAAGAAGGAGGGATCATTTAAATTGATTGCTGTGAACTGTGATGAAAAAAGCTGCTRTCACACACAGTTGGAGCAAAAGAGAGACAAATATCTTCTCTTACTCTCAGCTGCTCCACCTAGGGGAGCAAATCCGCCTCTACTCTGAAATCTGTGTTTCCTGTTCAATATTGTATAGATCTATGCACAAACGTTACAGGGTTTGCTATGGCTTAACATCAGCAAATCATTCCTGAATGTCACTAAACACTTTTCTGATGAAAGACAAAATGACCATGGCTACAGGCTTACACAATACGTGTGTTTGGAGAAGTGGTGCCCAGAGGGGCATGGCACAGGATAATGCCACAGGGGTCAGAGAAGAAGRCAGCTTAAGAAGGTGAAGTGTGGGGTTTGTCACCTCTGGGTCTCCACCCCACATATAGAGAAACACAGAGACAAGATCCTACTCTCATCTAAACCAGATGGCATTGTTTTAAGTGTCAGGGTTTACTTTAGATGATGCAGCCCTTGACAAGTCTTCAAGATAATAGTTATTAGACGYGTACGCTCTTATTATAACTACAACCACAAAGGTACTGAACACAATCCTGGAAACCTCACACTGAAAGACTCTCTTTCTCTCTTTGCCCTCATCTTTTCTCTTTCTTGTCAAGAACTTGAGAAAACTTGGAATGGTTTTATACTCAAAAGTTATACGATTGCATATCTGTTACATTTTTCCAATGAACAACAAATTATTTTTTTATCAAGTGTCAAACTGAAATGTATATTAGTTATAAAGCAGAAACAGAATTACTTGGATGTTAGCACAACTTCCATATTAAATYCACCTCTTCTTTGATAACTTTTAGGAAATATTGAGGCACTGATCAAAAACACCTTGACAAAGGTAGAARAAGTCTGCAGGGCAAGAAAACCTGCTGCACAAGCAGCGGAATCTAAGCACTCAAACTCATGTCACAACGGCTCTCACACAAACACACACTCACACCGAGCATCAGGACAGCAAAGAGATAATTAGCAAGCACAGCTGACTCCTTGAATTGTCCTCCGTCCTCCCCCCATCGTTTCCCTGCTAATAGGGGCGTGAGTCCCACTTATTAGATGTGATTATCCACCCAGGGCTGTATGTAGATTAAYGTTATTACACCACGTAACCAGCTTCTCTGCTATTTAGACAGAAAATGCAATTCAGTGATGTAACTCAGATATAAATCTGCATTTACAGGCCAAACTCCTACTCCAGCACCGGTTATGACAGGTTGGCTGATTAATCTATCAGGCTGACAAGCTCAGCAGCCACACAAGAGGACAGGCAAAAGTATAAAGGATCTCCTATTATATAAAATCCCCGTGAATGGCCAATGGTGAACATCTACAACACACACCAATGCACGTGTGCATGGACATGAATTTATTTGTGAATACAATTTTGT
>NW_013952448.1:1563692-1565206 GCF_001266775.1 Austrofundulus limnaeus
GTGTGTGTGTGTGTGTGTGTGTGTGTGTGTGTGTGTGTGTGCGTGTGTAAGGAGCTTTCCAAACAAAAGCTGGCATCTCCCATGGCCTGCACAAATGTTTGTCTAATGTAAACCGCCATATAGCAGCATCTAATTAGGAGTGTCAGGCTGCATGTGGCTGAGAAATCTCAGCCAACTGTCAGCTGAATCAGATCGCTCCCAATCAGCAGGGAGACAAAAAAAAAGGGAGAAAAAAGGAAGGAGAGAATCCAGCAAGTGAGAACCAGGCATCCGAGTGGGGGCAATTAGCAGTCAAGGTGAAGCCCCTTAATGTTGTCAAAGAGGCTATGCTAGCCATGCATGTTAGACTCCTACCCACCCTGTTTCTTCGCCATAGCGTCTGCTGGCACATTAGTAATTAGGCTTAAAATGCTGAGCAGTGCTGCATGGAGGTTGCCTGATACTGCTGTAAATGACACATAAATGCAGGGCAGCAGCGCTAGAAACACACTTCCACAAAGTAAATATGCTTTCGGTTATTATGAGGGTGGATTAGTGAGTAGATCAGTCCAGAAAGCCACAGTGGGTGAAACCGATGAAAGGCTTTTGCTCACCGGATGTATCAGAGTTCACTCTCTTTAAAAATAACCTATAGATTTACAGAGAAGTTAGGGCACACAGGACCAAGCTTTTAAGGCCACACCAACAAAGAAGGAATTCCTGGTCCCAGACGCTCACGATAACATGTGGACTCGCAGAAAGTTGCAGACATTACTTGAAAAGCTGGGGCAAACATGGTTTATGAAAGGTRAGTGTCAAAAAAAGAGTGTTTCAAAACCATCTCCCTTGGTGTTGATGATTAGTGGGTAAAAACTCTGTGAAGAACTCTGTATTTTCTTTTTCTACCTAAAGTCCTGATTTGCTGTTTATAAACAACAACAACAAAAGCGGGCAGGTTCTCCTGTAGAAGCCACACAATGAGCTCAAGGGTTCCTCATAACATCTCATTATAGTTAATGAGCGCTGTGTGTTTACAATGTGTAGCTCTATAGAGCTAGCAGTGTTTACCCATCCCCTCCTCTCAATGGAGATCACTCAGCACACCCCAAAACAAAGGAGGATTTGTTTAGCCATGGGCTGTGTTTCTTCCCCTCTGGATCATAGAGCTCAGATCTAGCAGGCACTAAGCACAATCTCCTAACTTCATCACACATAGCATGGAATTCCCAAACATACACTGGGTTACAACACCACACAATTAGTTTAGATGCAACACCAAACACTATGTACTAAACCTCTATAGATTAAAGTATATTATCTTGGAGTCAACAAAGCAGGCAAGAGTAGCTTGGCTTGTGTATGGAGGCAAGGTTCAGTTAGAAACCAGAGAAAGCAAACTGATTTCAAACCAACAGAGATCTGAACAACACCTCAGCCTACATATAGGTTTCCTGTTTAAAGCCTGACATGTGTACACATTTTAAAGTGATGTTAAAGTGCTATATACAGTATATATATACTGTGTGTACTTATAC
>NW_013952448.1:1566361-1567450 GCF_001266775.1 Austrofundulus limnaeus
GGAATGAGGAGCTGTTAGACACCTGTAGGAGAAACTTCCTAACATCCATAGGCCTCAGTAAGGAACAGCAGGGAATCTATAAAAGCAGGAATAAGAGGAAAAATGAAGAGCACAATGGAGAAATCCTGTCTTTTTTCTTTTTGTAGAAAGACCTGCACATCAGTTCTGCGAAAAGGGACGAGACAGGACTGTATTTTGGGAAGGAATGTGAAGCATGCAGACCACAGGTTCTTTTTACTCCTCTTAAATCAATGGTGCATTTAGCAAGAAACCAACTGGGTCAAAATCAATAAAACACTATTTCAGAACACAGTTGGGAAAACAAATGCATACCAAACATTGCAGTAAATCATTAGCATGTGCAGCTACAGCAACCCATGGGAAAGAAAATGTTAATGTATGGTGAAAATATGTTGGGTGGCGGTGTTTCTATGCATGTCTGAAATAGGAGGAATATTTTTGGTCAGCGGAGTTCATGACTTACAAATTGTGCTAACGTTTTCTTGCAAAGTATGTTCAAGATACAAGGTTAGAGGTATGCTAATATGTTCATGGTATGCAACAAACCAACAGTCACAGAATATATGAAACAAAAATACGGCTCAATTCATATTCATTGCTGCTATGAACTGACAGCTTATCTGAATAATCYCCACTTTATGCAAGTGTGATAATATCACCTAGATTGACCAATTGCACCCTTGGTTGGGGCAAAGAGGAATCATATCATTCATGTGTAGTGATGAAAAAAAAAATAAAACACCTTAATTTTCCTAATTTTGACAGGGAATTTTGATACCAAATAAAACATTTAGCCAAATGTATAAACTGGTTTATAATTTTATGAAATTTACTATGTTCAAATTTACATACACAAGTCTTGTTTTTAGATTAAGAGAATAAATCCAACACTAATGATAAAATGTATCCTTAATATGTCTTGTAAAAATGCAATATGTGTGTATCCTGCATCCAATATTAGTATATGTTACCTTTAGTAMTAACAATGAACAGGTATTACAGAACCTTTCAACTATGCCTTTAAGTGCTGAGTGATTACAGTCCTCAAGGTAACACAATATACAGAAC
>NW_013952448.1:1569540-1571090 GCF_001266775.1 Austrofundulus limnaeus
GTACCAGCTCTTCATGAGGAACAATTTGCACCTTCAGAGACTGTGACTCTGCTGAAGATTCTCATCACATCTCCTCTGACCACAGCTGAAGCTGAGAGGAGCTTCTCAACACTGAAGAGAATCCAGACTTTCCTCAGGTACAACATCACATCTCACTGCACTGACCATGCTCTATAAGAATCTGGTTAAAACATCCCTGACTTTAACCAGTGTCATGAAGAAATTTGCTTCTAAGTAACAGAAGGGCAACATTTATGTACAAAAACAAACAAAAAAAAAAACACTACAGGACATTGTAATGCTGTTTTATTACTTTCATTTGTTTAGTAAATACACTGTCATGATACAATTTAGTATGTATTTGATTGCTTTTGGAGATTAGCCTATTTTTGAGGTGTAGCCCCCCCGGAGAAAAATCCACCAGTTGCCACTGTTCTGCTCCCCTTGATACTCCAAGTAAAAAAACAAAATGTATTTAATGGATGAGTGGATTTTGCATGTCACCTTTTATTGTAATTTTTGCAAATGATTGAAGAAAGTTAAAACACAAGAATCTTGTACATTTTGGCAACAATGAAAGACATAAAATTGTTAAAATTGACATGAAATGACATTTAAATTGACTGCATACCACTCTGGGAGCACATCTTCTTTTTAACTAWGTAAAAACTTTAGAGTCAATATTATCTAAAGAGACTGGGATGGGTAATTCCTCAGTTCAGCAATCATATTAACCTCCACTTACTCTCTACATCTGCTTGGCCTGTTGTTTGCTCATCTAATCAATCTCCTTTACTCTTGTTCTTTAATGTGCTACCACATTTAGCAATCTCTAAATATCCGCTAATGCCTGGGAAACATCRGGCCCTCAATGATAGCACTGTAAATGTAATTTATTTCTCACTCATGCAAGCACTCGAGCTAAACGATTATGGCTACTGAGGACCAGCACACTATATAAGATAAATATTGATTGACTGGRTGGTTTGTTAGCTACAGTGAAGAAAAAGGTTTGAGTGAATAGATACAGAGAAAGTTTAGGTGGTACTGGTGGCACATGTCTTCTGTCAACAAGTCATGCCCATAAAAAACCTCCCTAAACTTGTGCACTTGGCTTGCACACAAGAGGTGATTTCACACAAGCCAAGGGCCAATACYAAGGCAAACAAAATTGCTTCCTCTGTTTTGGTTTGGCTAGCATCAATATGCAAAAAGCCAGAAATTCAAGGCTAATGGAAAWACAGCCAACTACACAAGAAAACAAGCTACAAGTAAAAATGATTGTTGTCTAAATGAGCCAATMTTTTCATTTTATTAGATTTTTTTAAACACCCATTAGGCACAAATGATATAAATATTGCTTGGTCACAATATTTTTAGAAATACCTTTAGAATAAAATATTAGGAAACTGTTTATTTATTAACCTTTATGAACAATAGGGACATTAGAATACATACTCAATTTGAAATAATAAAAATAGCAATTTACAGAAACAATTTAAATTAGCCTTGAAATGATTGTTCATTACATAATGTACACACCCACACCC
>NW_013952448.1:1571284-1576644 GCF_001266775.1 Austrofundulus limnaeus
ACACACACACACACACACACACACATTTTTTATTTGGCCTTGTTTCATCGTCCTTGACATCATATTGCAACAGCATCTCTAGAGGTCCCCCAAAACCATGATTAGCTAAATAATATTATGATTCCCATCACACTGCAGCAAACTTAGTGGAAGAGATTGCTTTGAAAAAAAAACGTCACCTCTACACCTTGCTTTTTCTCAGGTTGTTTTAGAGCACAAGTGTGTCATATTACCAAGAACTCTGACTGCCCACTGGTTCCACACTGTTAAATGTGCGTTAACTGTGCATGTGAAGGTGAGTAATCCATGTGACGAGCAAAGACTTTCTCATTTGTGGGCACATGTGTTTATGTGTGAGTCAGAAAATGTCAAACTTTTGTTTCCTGACCCCCTGTTTCTACAAACACAACAGTATACACACCTTAGACAGGAATTKTCCTCTGGTGTAAACAACCTTGTGTTGTTGATGTACGAGACTGACTGAGGAGAGAAACAAAGCTGTCTCAAATCCCATTTGGGCTGAGAGGCGGCCCATATGGAAAGTTACCAAATAGTGCTAATACTGCTAATAGGATGTTCCACTCTAAATAGGAGCTCATGTTAATACCCAGATTTTCATTCATGCTGGAAATTGTAGTTTTAAATTACAGTTTAATGCTTCAGATTTTTAATAAAAAAGCCCCTCAAAAAAACCTTCACAGCAACACAAAAATTACCACAGCCTCTGAACAGAGCCTCAGCCTCCCATTGTCAGCCAATTACTATGCAATCTCTTTCTTATGACTGAATAGCTCACTGTTAGCAAATAATGAAAAGGCAATTATGGCAAAGCTGTGTTCATATTACCCTCTTCATTTTATGCAGGCTGTAATTATTGTCAATCCTAGAGGCTTACTCTACCATGTAAGAGGCAGCAGGGAAGAAAATGGAGTGGGCTGGTGCATGGCAAATTGGAAATGTCACAGCTACCTTTTTATCAGCACCACTAGACCCCTATGTGTGAATTCACGTACACGTACACGTGCACGTATACACATGCACTGCAAACGTAGGTGATTATACCTAAGTGTCCATGAGCACACAACACATCCAGGGCATACTTTTATTTACACATTAACACACACATATTTATCCCCATCATTACCAATCATAAATTCACCAGTGAGCCTGTGGAAGAAGAAAGAAGAAGAAGAAGTAGAAGAAAAAAAAATGCACACGCAGCACACGCAAAACGATGTGTGTTTTCCAGACTCTTCACCTCAAGCTGTTACNAAGAAAGAAGAAGAAGAAGTAGAAGAAAAAAAAATGCACACGCAGCACACGCAAAACGATGTGTGTTTTCCAGACTCTTCACCTCAAGCTGTTACCGTAGCTCAAGTACACCGCTAGCGGGCGAAAAAAAAAAATAAATAAACTGATAGATGAAGCAGGTCAGAGAAAAAAAAAAAAAAAAAAAAAAACAACACACGTGCTCACACATACATATACACACACATATTCCTTTTGGTCTTTCTTTTTTTTTCACCCCCTCCCCTACTGAAAACAACGATTCCCTGAAGACTCTTGGTTTTCTTTTCCTGCCAGTGTCTGTCTAACAGCAAAGTGGTGGATATATTCCTTTTGCCTTGGCCCTCATTAGCTGTCTCCATGCTGTTCAGTAATAGGGAGTGGCACATAAATGATTCCCTTTATAGAGTTTGATGTGCCACACTAAGAGGACCAGAGCCCCCGTATGGATGGCACCCCCCCATCAACCCCTTCACCACCCCCCATATGGAGAGCACACGAGGGGAGGAAGGGCTGGAAGAGAGAGCAGTGTGTGACACGCATGACAAACGCCTCAGCCTATGTTGGTGCTAATTTTAATGGGCGGCACTGACCCCTTGAAAAGAAAAAAAAAACATCAATGTTTCCCTAAGTGCCACCAGCAGAGGTATATCATTAKTGTGCAACATCAATAAAGGCCCAGGAGTGGGCATGACTTGGGTGCACATGGCATGGCTGTGAGGAATACAGGAGGGGTACACAGACAGTAGGTGCAGTGASGAGAGATCTTTTGTCAATACTCTTGCATGCATCCCTGACAAATCAAAGTGAATAAACAATGTCGTGATTCTGCTGTACCTTGACAGGCGAGAAGCAGGTATACTAACATGATTCTGACGGCAGACTTTTCAAGGTCAGCCTTTAAGCTCTTTAACGGCACTGTTTCATGCTTTGCTCTAAATTCAACTCGACATTCATATACCTGGCAAGCACATTCATAATATATATATATATATATATATATATATATATATATTTTTTTTAAGTTATTTTCCTCTTTTCCCTTTCCCCCCCTACTTCATCCCACAGAAGCAGGTGCTGCTCCTTTTGTGTTTAACAAGATTCTTGAAAGTGTGCACGAGGGAAAAGTGCATTTCTTAAAGGCAGGAGTTGCGCTACACGAGCCTGTCTTTCCGAATGCGCTTTCAAAATGGATACTGAAGCCTGTCACAGTCATATTACTTTACCTCTAACATAATAGCACCGTCTAGTGAACTCCAACACAGAAGACAGCCAGGGAGACATCACAAMAGGATCAGGGAGAAGAAAAGCCATCTTTTAACTTTCAAAACTCCTTAAGTTCTCAGAGCACACAGACTTTGGTGTGCCACTGGCTTACCGCGGTGTGTTTGCCTGCTGCTTAGACTGAGGCTGGAAAGGGAGAGAAAGTGAGGCGGTAAAAACAATGTAGTCATTACAGCTCACTTGAGTGTCATTTTGGCAGGCAGCGTTATATCGCTGCTTGACTTCAGATATGTAACTGAAATGACTCCTCTGTTGTCTTGTGGTCTGGTGGCTGTTAGGTAGACTTACACTGTGCACAAACAAACCAAAAAAGACGCCAATTTACCTCCCTACACTCTTCCCCATATTTGAGAGTTTTGAAAGCAAAGTGTTTTTGAATTCCAGGCTGCGTGCGAGGTGACAGAGTAAGATGGCAGAATACAGTGATCAATCATAGACATTTTGTGGATGTTGCCGGGTTCCTTTCAGAAACAGATCTCACCCAAAGCAACAGCACAAACAACAGCTGCTCCGTCGACGACACCAGCAACAACAAGTGATTCCCGAGAACAAGATACTGAGCCTGTGTGACACACTCCTTGTGAGTTATGCGTGAATTCTTGGATTTGAAGTCATGATTGTCACAGACCCCTTTAAAGTGAGTGGCCTTGTGCTTTCGTCAATTCAGTTTGAAGTGTCTCTCTTACTCATGCATGTGAGCCCTGGAGTTCAGTCTTCCTCCACATCTGTCCTTAGGAAAACTGTAAGTAAAGACAGAAGGAAAGAAATAAGGGGGRAGAAAAAAGAAATAAAAATGAGGAAAATACATAATAATACCCTTCATCCTTCAGATCGTCTGCCTCAAAGACATAACTTTCTGGAATCCCAGGTAGTGGGATAGGCATGAAGATATGTGGAAAAAAAAAACATTTAAAAAGTTCAATTATACTAAATATGCCTGCTTTAATTTCCTGCCTCTGAGAACCATGAATAAACACAACATCAAGGAAGGTGCAAGTGGAAAAGTGYTCTGGCATCAAAGCCATCCCTGAGTCATTTCCTTTAATAGGCTGCCAAGTCCCAGATACCCTAACTGTTTTAAGTCATATGAGGTGATGAAAATAAAATTATTAAACATATTTTTGAGATTTAAGTGTTAAAGAGCWAATAGCCCAAAGCTACAGTAATCCACAGTTAATCCTGACCTAATGAGACTAGGCAAAAGAGAAGGGAAAAGTGGGGTTAAACTGTATTATTGGGGCTTATTGGTGTGCCATAAGCTTTCTTAGATGGCAAATTTTACACGAAGTGTATGCTAGTTTCRTGAATTAGCTGAGTAGCATTGATATGCAATTCATTCATTCATTTGAAATAAATACTTTCTCATTAGGATCAGATTTTTCAATGCTTCAGGTGAAAACCAGCACTTGGTAATGAACTCAGTGAAACAGTAATAAAACAGAGTGGTGTGCCAGCAGGGAGGGCAGACTCATCCAAAGGTAACACCACGCTCAGCACATATATCAGCAGGGTCCTTCCTCCTCAGCCCTCTGATCTCTAATAGAGACTAATCAGATGTGGGCGTGAGAGAGAATTTAACATTTCAAGAAGTTCTTTACTGCAGAGACAAAGTGTTTACTTTGTCTTTTTTTCAACAAAGACAGGTTGTTTCCACACACACACAAAAAAAAGAAAATTACATGACTAAATGCTCGCAGGAATACAAAACCTGCCACAGGTGATGTCCTAAAGAAATTAGAATAGACAGTGGTTTGAATCAACAGTTAGTTAGTTAGTTAGTTAGTTAGTTAGTTAGTTAGTTAGTTAGTTAGTTAGTTAGTTAGTTAGTTAGTTAGTTAGTTAGTTAGTTAGTGCTACACATTCTTACAGAAATTTAGGTATTATTTTTATTTGCTTTTTTGTTAATCTTGCTGACTATGTTGAGTCCGTGTCATACTACATTTTTGTATATATTTTCCAGGCACATTCTTCTATTCAATACCACAATCAAGAAACTGAGCTCCAGGGAGGAGCTTTGGGTAAATAGGTGGTGCTTTGTACAAGCAATCATTTAGGCAGCTCAGGAGAGTCAATTATTTCTCAAACATGATTGAATGAGTCAAAGCAACATTCTGGGTTTGTTTTTCAATGAGGGAATGACATAACATGGTATAAAGCTCAAAAGATGTTGATTTTGCATAATATCCCCTTAAAATATGGGCCTGATTTCTCACATGGTACACCCTGGACAGGTCGCCAGTCATAAGACCTATACAAAGACATACATACATACACTTACACTTATTGTGCCAATCCAGGGTTTCCAATCAAGCTTGCATGAATGGCTTTCACTTGTTGGAGGGAACCAAAGTATCCAGAGCAAACCAATACATCAAGGTTAGATCAGGATACATTGCTGTAGGGTGGCAGTGCTGACCAACACATCACCATGCACCCCAACATCAACATRAATTTGCAAAATCCCCATGAGACAACTTCCTTTCAACATAAAGTCATTAAAACAACACATATTCTAATTAGAAGTGTATTTTCAAGGCCAAACCTTTGTTYAAAGCTTGAACAGACATATGTACATAGCAAACCAGAGAGAGTCTGTGCAGTTCAGACACAGCAGGGAAAACATGAAGCTTTTAAACCTGAGACTGAACACGGCCTCCATCTTTCAAGAACTCATAAATTAATCACCAGGCGGTGAATGTGTCCAAACAAACACATGAAAGTTCCACGCTACTCTTGAGTTTTGTGCATGAGAATGCCTGTGTGTGTGTGTGTGTGTGTGTGTGTGTGTG
>NW_013952448.1:1579065-1582429 GCF_001266775.1 Austrofundulus limnaeus
TCTCTCTCTCTCTCTCTCTCTCTCTCTCTCTCTCTCTCTCTCTCTCTCTCTCTCTCTCTCTCTCTCTTGAATCAAAAAAGTACAGAGAGATAGATATGTGCAGGCATTACAAAATGCTAGACAAATATCAAAAAGTAACCTGTAATGTGATTTGCGGGGCATAACTTATCAAGCTTAATACATATTAAATGTATATCCTTTAATATATAAATAGTGACATTTCATTAAATTTATTCCAGAAACAGTGACAAGCAGCAGGATAGCTGCATAAGTGGCCTATCAGTCTTATTTTTGGCTCTGGCCTGGGTGATGGCATGAGCTTGACAGAGCGAAACAAGAACAGTAGCTAATGTTAGCACTAATGTTAGCATTTAGTATTAGTTTTTGCAACAGAGATAAATGGAGTGCTTGGCAGCCAGGTCGTGTCTGTCCACAACTAGAGACAGGTGGACCCTTAAGCCTGGCTTCAGGTTTCCAAGACGAGCCACAATGTGCGTCACATAATCGCAAACACACGTGTTTAAACACACGCTGAATCGTAAAAAAAATTCCTTCTTCACTTATGGGGCTATTTTGTTTCTGTTTATACTTTTAAACAAACGTATGAAACTCTGAAAATTTGTTTGTGTTTATTTTATATCAGACAACCACTTTGGCCTCTGTTTTTAACTTGCAAAGTGAAAAGGAAAGACACTGTTTGCAAATATCCAAAAGAATTGCTGGATTTTTCRATGTGTTACTGAGCTTTTGTGATGCAGAAATATGTTGAGGAAGTTTGCTTTACTGTGGGCGAAAACTAAGCTCTGCCACCTGTTCGCCAGATCCAGAGGGCTCTCCTGAATATTCTTATAAGAATAAAAAAAAAAGACGATGGGAGAGAAATCAAAGCACTTCCTGGCTGCCTGTGGCAAGGCTTCAGAGGACTGGCCTATTTTTAGGTTCTGACCTAAAGCAGCAATCTCCTCTCTTAACCTYGTAAAAGTTGACTTAGATGTTGCCAATAAAATAAAACATGAATCCATTCATGGACATTTAAAGACAGAGATTCTGAGTCAGTGTCAGCAGTGAAATATCAATGTGAAAACTAGATTACTTTTTTTTTACTTTGAAATTAATATAAAAGCTACAGTGCAACATAAAAAAAGATAAATAAAAGATCTTAGAAAAAACAAATGACACGTTTCTGTTATGTAAAACCTCACAAACTTGACTGAGCTCTAATCAGCTGACTATATTGCCATAATTAACTCATTAGACTTTCCCAGCCACTCTATTTTCCCCAGCTTTAAAAAATGTTTACTGAGGGATTTGGAGAGAGATGCCATGTTTGCCTTGCAATCAGATCTGAGCTGGAATGTAGGCTGGAGGAAGGCCTCTCTTCCTGCTCAGCTGGCTGGTGGCTGACTGGGTGGTGCTATAGCCGGGATGCGAGGACCTAGCTCGGAGTGCTATTTCTAAACTCCCACTGCTCGCACACACATACACACACAGACACCCACTCTCTTACTTCCCCCATCTGTTTCCCTGACTCTCCATCAGATGAGTCCTTAAACAAACTCCCTGATGAACGCAGCCCACTCAATTCCTCCTCCAGGGGAAGCTCCCAAAATAAAGCCTGGCTGCCGCCGAGCCACGATTGGGTTTTACTAGATCTTCATCCTCAGCCCACAGAAATAGAGATCATAGTTACACAAAGTTCACACTCTGATCTTACAAGACTTTCCATCTCCTCTTAAAGTGAATTAGCTCATAGCTACTGTTTCAAAACATGCAGCAGCCTGCTGTGTGAAAAGGCCAACTGATCTTTAAGTGCAACATGAAAACATGGAAGGGAACTCAGTATTTCAYCATGTGTCAGAGCGATGAAAATGTTCTGATTCACATTACTGTTTATAGAAGAGCCACATATCATATTAATAATTMTGATCTATCTATATATCAAAACTATTTGACTCTATTAAATCTTTTTTTGTGATTTCTATGAGCAATTTGCAAAATGTATGTGCTGTTTTTTTACAATCAAAATTAAACTCAATGTATAACTGTAGTCTTACTGCAAAATCTTACATAGGAAATTTGTTTTAACAGAAAAAAAACATTTATTACAATTATGGCTTGAATTCCTAGTGGAAAAAATATGTCTGACTAAGCTCTTTTGTTTCTTTTTTTCCCTGGTATAACTTCTCAGTTGCGCTCCTAATGCCCAACTTATTTTCTTTCAATTCAAATGACAAATGTCAAACTAATGTTTCAAAAGGATACAACATCCTACGTGGTGCTGACTGAAACAGAAGGAGAGATTAGAAAAAACGAGGTAACGGGCAGAACAAGAAAACGAGACTCCAAGTAAAAYACCACGCTTGTTAGCACTGTGTCACATGAGTGTCCATATATCATCTCCATGTCTGTCACCTGACCCAATGTGTCACAGACCCCCAGACTGTCCCCTCCAACACAAGCCCCTCTCTGATAACCCCCGGGCTCCCCGACCCCCCCTCGCCACAACTGCCACTGAGTGTTAGGCAGTACTTTACAGCCTCTGAAAGGCAGCTAAAGACCGCTGAGGATTGAGATGAATTACAACCGAGGGAGCACCTCTAACGAACGGCGTCCAAATTTACAGCTTTGCCAGCTTCCTTAACTTCATGGGAGGAGATAAAGCAGATCTTGGTTTTGACAGAGTCTCACTTAGAGCATGGGGGTGTGGGGGGACCAAGCAACAGTGATGAGAAAGGAAAGGAAAGGAAAGGAAAGGAAAGGAAAGGAAAGGAAAGGAAAGGAAAGGAAAGGAAAGGGAAGGAAAGGAAAGGAAAGGGAACAGGCTAGGTTTTCAGGCAACCAGATATATAAAAATATAGAAAGTACAATGTCCCTTGTTATTTTTGCCCATGACATGAAAAACAGCAGCTAAATGTCAAGTAATATTTATTGAGACCAACAACCACTGGGAGGTTATGGACACAGAGGCCTGGGCTGCACTCACTACTTTGTGAAACAGAAAGAATGAACCGCAGCATGAAACACGTTTTTTCACAATTTTTTTCTTCTTCAGATCAATTGGTTTAAATGCTTGTTAAATCTGCCAAGTGTAAAAAAAATGAAAGAAATGAAAAAAAATGAAGCTTGCGAATGCTGTCTAAACCTGAATGAAAAGCTCTTTGTAGTTCAGTCTGTTGGGTTTGTAAAAACAAACGCACACTACATCAAGCCAATCATTTATCCCCCAGACAAAGATCAAACTAATATTGACTGAAAAACACCTGAAAGATGAGACGGCGAATGCTAATGAGACGGCCTACCCAGCAGTTAACCATAGTCATTTTTGAATGGGAATGGAGGAATAAATATGTGTGATTGTGATTGT
>NW_013952448.1:1582473-1588965 GCF_001266775.1 Austrofundulus limnaeus
ATGTGTGTGTGTGTTTGTGTGTCCGGTTCGTGTGTGCCTCTTTATG
This sequence comes from Austrofundulus limnaeus, assembly GCF_001266775.1. Lineage (NCBI taxonomy): Eukaryota > Metazoa > Chordata > Actinopteri > Cyprinodontiformes > Rivulidae > Austrofundulus > Austrofundulus limnaeus. The sequence continues at coordinate 1,582,520 of NW_013952448.1, forward strand.
GCTGATTCTGACTGTGTGTGTGTGGGGTGGGTTGGTGACACTTGGGGGCAATTTTAAGACAAAATGCCTACCTTTGGGGAAAACTGGTGCACTTAGGGACAAAAGTCGAGTCCCCGTTTGGTTTAAATGCCATTGGTGGGTTGGGGGTTGGGTTTAGGGCCAAGGTGTGAATTGAGTTTAGGTTCGCTTTAGGGTCAGGTAGGTACCTGTGAGGTTAGCCTTTGGGTTTGTGGTCATGGTTAAGATATAAAATATACCAAAAAATGAATGGAAGTCAATGGACGTGCCCCACAAGGATATGAAAAACAAGTTTGTGTGTGGGGGGGGGCAAGAAAACCATCTTCATAAACATATCCTTGTTTTCCAGAATAGTAGATGAGGTCTGACTGACTGCAGCCAGACTCCTATAAGGACTGAATTGTATATCAGCCTCTAAAGCTGGCACTTTAATCCTATTTGCATTCATATGACTATAGCTGGATCCTGGGAGCCTTTATCCTTAGATTTGCCCATTTGTATGCCCCTGTGAGTGCAGGAACTCTATGCACGATACCAGTATCTGGATGTCTTTCACATTTTTCACCCCGTTTTGCCCATGCAGTCTTGGTTATTCGCAGGCTAAGGAGGCACCAGGAGAACTTATTTGAGAATGGTACAAATAAGTAAACACGTAGCAGAAAATGGAACCCCCCCCCCAAAAAAATAAAAAAATAAAATAAAATAAACACACACAGGTCTGCTCCACAGATGCATAGAGGGGGGTGGGGGGGAGAAAAAGGAGAAGAGCCAGAATTAAATACTCCTAGTGGCTCCCTGGTGGAGAGAGCCACAGGCTTAGCTCCACGGCGGCTGATTTGTGAATTTCTTCTCCTTAAACAGCTCTGCGCCTCTGTGCACACGCTGTGCCGGAGTGGAGTGGAGTSGTGGGGAGGGGTGGGTGGGAGCGGTGCTTTCACCCATTTGCACATTAATAAACCTCCCCGAAACATTTATTAAAAGCTTGGAGAATAAGACGGTATTTACAAGTAAAACTCCCATGGACATGCAGCGAGTTTGGCAGGGTCCACACCACAGGCCTCTGTGGTCCCTGCAAATCCTTGGCTGCACACGGGGGCATGATAATGACRTCCTCTGTCCAATTACTCCTGCTGCCAATAGCACTAGTCATGATGGAGAGAAACATACTATTAACCCTGTTAGCATTATCGACAGACCAGCACACGTCAAATAAAGACTCTATTAAGATAGTGATGAAGGTGACCAAGATATAAACTGTGATAAAGACTAAAGAATGACTTGTAATGATAGTACTAGTAATGATAATAATGATTTTTTTTCCCTGTGGAAAAACATTATTTGAGTTTAGCAATATTAATGGTAAGCTTAAAWGGCAACCACAGTGCACAATCTGCAAATATGATGTCTCACCTTAACAATTCATAACACAGACTGGCTTAACTGTCAGAAAAATCTGAAGTCACACTTAACCGAGCCCAATACCTACTATTAAGATTGCTCGACATAACAGGACGGCTGCCAATAATTGTACATAAAGATATGGAAAAGCTACAGTCCAGTTATGAATATTTCATGAATTCCAACACAAAGAGCATGCTAAAGAGATCAAAGAGGAAAAAAAAAGAGTAAAATGTTGGAGGAGCCAATGTGAACATCCAAACAATATGCAAGAATCCCGACAGTATAGGTCACATGCAAAAAAGAGTGGGGTCACACTGAAATTGTCCATCAGTCAGACAAGCAGAACTGATTTGGATGCTAAATAATGGTTTAGATATTCAAAAATTCCATATATATGCGAAAGGCTTCAGTGCACCCTGGATCTGGCCTATCATAGGAGCGCTCTGCCACCACACTCCCTCATGCAGACCCACGCCTTGCCTCTAAGCTTGCGACTAACGTGCACATGCCTGCAGATATGCAGACATTGGGAGAAAAAGTGCATGTAAATACACGTGCGCGCACTAAGTCTCTTATCCGCAGAAAGACATAAACACTTAGGTACATCACACCCAAAATTCACGAGTCCTCTGTAAAAWTAAAATTTGTTTAGGTCCAGGTTATTTCAGATTATTTACAGGAAGCTTCAGGTGTTGYTGAATTTAACARCACYGATTCTTAAATGYACTGCACATTCTTGTTTTTWTTAAAAGMTCAARAGYGTTTTGATAGTCTAGGTRCATAATTACATATCTTTATGTGACATGATTAAAYTGTGATTAATTGATGTGCACTTTGTCCAGAATGATCCTGTCACGGGTCATCTCGAACAGAGTGTACTTAAAAAGAGACAGATTAGTTAACACAYGCCTATCACCAAACAACAGACCAAKATATAATTATTTTCTCATTAAAAAGCTAGCCTGAGAAAATCCTGTCAATCAATGTGATATCTTACTCCTGAGTGGCCAAACTCAGAAGGTAATGGATAAATTGTGTGGATTGCTTTGATCGAGCACCAAAATATCCTGAGACTAAATAAAAGTCTGTGTTTTGGTCCAGCTGAGGTATTTGTKTGGCTTTATTATTTTCTAATTAAATGTTCAAGTCTAAATCTGACTTTGTCTCTGAGTCTGCTGCCCTCAGTAAGAACATGTTTCTTTCAGAGCCATATTAGAGGCTGTTGTATAAGCTTGAGTGTCGAAACATATATTTGTGTGTCGATGTTTAACAACTGAGGGAAGTGCACTCATGACTCTTCAAAGCTACATGTCCATATGGCTGGATGTTTGTTCTCAGCTTTCATCATGAGTAGCTGAAAGAGGAAAAAAAGCTGGCATCGTCAACAGAAAAATGTGAATCCTTGGCATCCTGTTCATTTCAAAAAAACATAATCAATGCAAAATTTATACAAGGCAACGTCTTAAAATCACAACATGATGCCTCAATTATATTCTGATCTCCTGTTCGTTCAAAAGGCCGACTTGTTGTGATTGTCATATGCCACTTGCCATTGAAACACGTTTTTTTCATGTTTCCGTCTCATTGAATGTCAAACATCTCTTATTGAGGAAGCCAAATCCATCTGATGATTTTTCCACCCTACTCAAATGGAAATGGTGCGTGTGACAAAACAGTGGTATTAACATAATAAAGGAATTCGACGTACAAAAACCTCAACATCTGCTGGCTTGGAGAGAGTACTGGATAACATTTCTTTGAATCCAATTGATGGATCTGATGGCGCTCAGACAGTCATTCAAACCATGCAGTCTCAGGAGAGGCTGATAATAGGAACAACATGGGATTAATCTCAACACTCCCGGCTCATGGGAGACAAAATATGCATGAACTCGTAGATCTAAAAAGGCATTGTTAWAAACAAATTTATTTGTGAGAATTTTTTTATTCTTATTATTTTAATTCATGAAAGCTCAGTGCTCTGGAAACTCTACAAAGGTGTAAACATATACATTCAACAAATGGAACAATTGCAATGGACACAGTCCAGTATTTGTAACATTGAATCAAATATATGTTTAGAAAAATGACTTGACCCTTCTATAATGTTAACTTGAAAGATTAATAATAAACATTTTACATGTAAAAAGAGGGCTCAGACTAATTGTATAACTTTAGTGACAATCTTTGTTTATTGCATGTTTACTAAACCTTTTTGATCATTAACCACTGTGAAATTAAATACTGACCCTGTGATGGACTTGCGACCTGTCCAGGGTGTACCCCGCCCTTCACAMAGTGAYTGCTGGATATGGGCACCAGTGACCCCGTGACCCTGAAAGGAAGAAGCGTGTACAGATAATGGATGGATGGATGGATATTAAAGACCAACTTGTGCTATCATTTGTACTGAAGTATAATAAAGTATAAAAAGCACTGCTCTGTCACATGATCTTAGTATAAATCGCAGTAGTTTTTATGTGTATTATTCAGACATGCAAGATGACGTATAACAGAAGAAGAAAACTCAAAGTGAATAAATGTCACTTAAATTCTGTACATTTCGGGCCAGCTGAAGTGAGCACAGCGACCTGAATGTGATAGATTATTCATTCTGATCTGACCTCTAAGACAAAGGTTTCATAATAAATACAGCGTGTCTGAATTAAAAAGACACTGTTCTACATTTTTAATGTAAATGTGTGTCTGCATGCAATCAAAAATTAACGATCACAGAGATCACCTAGGCAGACCTATGGGCCCTCCTTGGCTCGCTGACCAGAGAGAAGAAACTTGAAGGAAAGGGTGGCCAAGAGAAAGAAAGGGATGCTCTCTAGTGTAGAGTGCCCCTCCATGGGGCCCACTTTAAAGACTAGCCTATATGAGGAACCATGGGAACCTCTGGCTGGTGATTAACGGGCTGGCTGGAAGCTTAAATCACTCCGGGACTGAGATGGCACAGTGTTTGACTGTGTGATATACTCTCTTTAAGATCACCTCTGATGGGGAGAACATCACTGATGAGAAACTAAAATGAGATTGCAGAGAGCAGGGGCAGGAATTAGGACWGACCTGAATGGGTCTCGGGGTAACGTAGAGGCTATCACATTAACCTGACAGGGACTCCTTTAATAGGGTCCAGGGCTTAAGCTGATATATCAACCCCACCCTGTGTGGATGACTTCAAAGGCCAGAGCTCATTCTCACCGTTTGTGTAGGTCCCACATCAATCTCTAGCTGCTGTGGGCATCATCACCTCCAGCCTGAGACAAGCCAGGATAAAGATCAGCTTGCCACGCGCCGACCATTCGGCAGCTTCTTCCCTGGTTGTCAGAGACTTGATAGCGCCACAAGTACTTGTTACCTTCTCTTCTCCAAGATTGTGACCTCACTGGCACAGCCTATGAGAATGAGAAACTCCAAAGCAACACATTTAATTGGTTTAAACAAACAGGTCAATGGAACACAACGACATTCAGCTTCACTATCACAGAATGATTGTAATTATAATCATGGCTGACAAACATATCTCCATTTGTGTGTGCTAACGTCACAATAATTACCCCTGTCACAATAAATATGTGATTTAGCAACACAATCAGGGCACTTACCTCTGYTGACAGCTTCAAGATTTAGCAAGTGTGGCAGAGCACCTTCCAGTTCATCTGCACCGTTTGTACAGAAACACTTTTTTTCCTCCACAACCCCCCCTCAACAACAGAGACGCAAGGTACTCCTTTCTTTTCGCTAAACTCTCTGTTCTCAGAAATCATATCAAAAAGCCTCGCTCACAGTGCAGGCCCTCCAGGGTTCTGATGTCACTTCCACTGTAACAGTTCGCTGATGACTGACATATGCTTCACATGAGCGTGAACGAAAAAAAAGAGAAAAAAAAACAAACAAACAAAAAAAAAAACATATGCGCTACACACAGCCTTTTTGTTTTCAACGACATTYCTGACTTTACGCTAACTTGTTTTGTCAAAACAATTCCCGAAGAAATTAAACGACACATTACTCAAGTCAAACCTGATACCTAGATCTGACACAACAAACCTAATCCAGTTTGAGCAGCCGCTGTGTTGCCGTGTCCTTAGAGTGTGTATGTTTTTTCTTACAACATGGCTTAGGTTTCAGGAAGTTTTAGGCCCAAAGTCAGTCATCGAGGGGGGGGTGGGGGTGTAACAACATAAAAAACATGAGCTCTGATGGAGCTGATGATGGTCCTGAGAAACCCTTTCATAAGGACTTTCGCTCATTGCAATGTATAAAAAACAAAGTTTTTTAACTAGAAAATAAACCATTTGTGTGGCACATAAAGAATAATAGAGGTTCATGCTGAGCAAAGTAGTTATTTTTAAAAGGGTAGTCCTGCATTTAAACARCCAGCTGTGATTGGAGGGGATGGAAAACTGTCTTTGTTCGTGTCATAGAYCCTGACAGCTTTCACCTTGTGATCTTACACATAATTTAAACAAAGAATAAAATATGGCAAACATTTTATTAAMAAAAAGAAAGATAAAGGGTCTGTGTAGTGAGTTGCAAGAGTCAAACTAAGAGGGGCGGTGCGCTGAAAGAGCCCGCTGGTGTGGGCTACAGTTTGCAGTGCGTGGAAGGCGAGATCTATGAATACAGATAAGGGAGATGTGAGGGAATTTTACAGCAGGTATTGTCTGTCACTCACCCCCTCTGTCTGTGTGATCACTGCCTCCTCGGCTGCTGTTTCATCTTCCACTCTCTCGTACACCCACACAAACACTCCTCCCCCCAGTGCTACCAAAGGAGACCTGGTGCTGCGGTGTGCCCTTGCCAAAAAGTGACAGGTGTTCCAATAAGAAAACCAAAAATCAAAGAGCCATTATTCCTATTATACATGATGATACCCAGCTTACATCTGACTTTGGATAAGTTACTGACATCTGGATTTAACTGAGAGTATAGCACACACAATTTAGAGTTTAAAGTCATATTTAGAAATAAAATAAATTTTAGGCACACTTACATAAATTCTAGAATGAGGGCTTATG
>NW_013952448.1:1589104-1593008 GCF_001266775.1 Austrofundulus limnaeus
AGATAGATAGATAGATAGATAGATAGATAGATTGATAGATAGATAAGAACAGCATAAAAAGTAAGGACATTTCCGTTTGGTATATTATTTATTTGTTGTATCAATGGTTCTTGGCAATAAATCTTGCATCATTGGAAAATCTGTTAATTTCCTTTTAAAACGGTGCCACATTTGTAAGGAACGTGCATTTGTGGGACGACTCGAGTAGAGCTGACTATGTGTCAGCTGCACACATGAAAAAAAAAGACAAATCTTCTCTGCCTAAGAGTTTATTTAGTTGTTGTTACATGCACTAATTTTGAGCTTCTGGTACATGCAGGTCCTGCCAATCAGGTGCCTGGTATAAGATTTATTGCCAAGAACCATTGATGCAACAAAGAAATAATCTACCACACACAAATTCTCTTGCTTTTTGTGTTAAAAAAACACTGAACAGTGTCTTTTTATCCAACACTCCCCAACACACTCTGAGCAAAAGGAAGCCTGAAAGAAAGTGTTTGGTTTGCGTGAGCATGTCAGTGTTGATTTCTAGCGTGAGACGAGCAAAAACACATAAAATGCTGTTTATTTCGATAGCTCTGCCATTGGGATTGAGCCTGCAGTCTCAATTAGCTAAGTGCAACGGAAAGCTGCTGTGTGGAGGATGAAGTGGACCATTAATTCTGTAAACATTGCTTCTTCCGTGTATTTGAGAATCACCCACATTTAGGCCAGATGAGCAACAGCTTTGCATGTGYTTGGTAAACAGGGCTAAATGAAAATGACCCAATTGAGAAAAGAAATTTAAATGTTCCTTTTTTTATTCTTCCAAAAAGACACACTAACTTCACTAAAAGGATTTGAAATAGGGGAAAAATAAGGCACAATTTCAAATGAATGGAAGCTTTTGTAGTCTGTTCATGTTTCAGTTGTAGTTCATCTCATCCAAACAGGGCAACAATGAGAAAAAATAAATAAATGTTGAGCTCTTTCAGAGGCAGTGCAGCATTCAAACTGATGGTTTAGCACTTGTATTGTTGCTTAAAGTTGGAGCCGAGAGGCAACAACATTTTGGCTCTTCTTTTATAGGCTATCAATAATCTTTTTTCTGACACATTATTTGCTGGGCTGGAGGAAAATAGGCAACAGCACGGTCAGTGGTTCACCACAAAGGCTTCTGGGAGCTGGCGAGGGCAGGGCGCGTAGGCGATGCATCCACCCTGAGACTCTGCCAGGACGTCGTTTTTGTCCAGGCTGCTGGAGCACTAAGGACCCGTGACAGAGCTGCACACAGCCTCTGGGAAAAGCAGACAGAAGCAATTAGATGACATGACAGTCATAAAGATGATGACTCTTTGTCAGATCAGGCTTATTTTAGTTTTATCCACAAGTGTGGAAATGTTGGCTGAAGATTACAGGCTTCTTGGCATATTTGCAAAATTTGTTTCCATTTAACAAAGACCTAAACTCGGTAAAAATAAAAAAAAAAAAGATATTTGCTGTTTTAACAGTCTTTTATGTTACTCTCTTATTCATTTTCCCTCATTACTCCGTTTATGACCATGCTGCTGGTCTAAAGAATTATACAAWTATACTCCTCAAAATTTGCCACAGCTGAAGCTTTAGGGGAAATTAAATAACCTGGGGATTGAGCTACTTTAGAAAGCCCAATTAACATATATGCCTTCAGAGGAAAATATTGCCTAAAGTTGAATGGACGGCAATTTTACGCATGGATTTTTCCATCCTAATTCTCAAAGCTTTGAATAATCCGCCAAATTTGTTTTACAGAACAAGAGGTTTTAACGTTCGGCGCCAAGGCTGGGGTGGTTGAATTTTCAGAGCGYTCTGTGTCAAAACAAATAACACAGCTTTTCAAAGAGTTACAAGTGCTGGTGTGTTAATTGAACATGATTCAGTGAATCAATCCATTGCAGTCTCCAATTTTTCTTTAACGTGCTAATCCATATTAACCAGAGCAATATCTAAGTTTCAATGATATTCTGATTTTAGACAACCTTTCAGACCCCGCAAGAGTTACTTCAAATGAATCAATATCGGTTTACTATTCTGATTAAAAGTTTAAAACAGGCTTTGTACTTTTTTAATTCTCAGCTTCATCACACATATTAAATGAAGTTAAAATTTCGATTCCCACTTTCCACAATTTTAATATCTAAATTCTGCTACGCAATGAGATCAAAGTCTTTTAAAAGTTTGAATAACCCTTATTACGTCTCATTAGCGAGGGACTTGATGCACACTGACATGTCTAACAGTTGCTGAGGTCAGCTGCTGATGCCTCCAAATGGCCTGGCTCTTGCGTGAAACCAGCTGACCAGACACTGAAGTAGTCTCTAAGTCTAGCCTGGTGAAGCTTAGCATGAACTCCATTTGTGCTGTCGCCTCTGGGCCCAAACCAAAAGGGACAAAAAAAAAAGGACTTTAGGTCTCCAACGGCTCGGCTGACATCCACTTCTACAGATCGTTAAGGCTCCACAGCTTCTCCCTCGGCAGCCTCAAACACACCAGCGGAGTCATTAAAGGCAATGTGTAATTAAAGTTGGAATAAACAAAGGCTTTTCTCCAGATCTTTTACTTCTCCCTCAACCACATGCGCATCTCTCTTTCACACAAATTCACACACTAGTTCTTTTTTCCCTCCCCGTATTTGCTTTGCTCTTCGTTTTTTTTTTTTCTTTCCCAGATAGCGAGTTTGACAGTTGTGAAGGGGAATTCTCATTGGCTCTCACGATGGTGGTAGGCATGGACGAAGGCCCTCAGCCTAATTAGAAAACTAAATACTCTGAGTAATGTCCAACCCCTGGGAATACAACTGCCATATCTCTTACACATGTGATGTGGAAGGACCCGGTGTGCCACTGGGGTGTTTCGCTGAAATATCCTGTGCTGTTCCYCTTTGCACAGCTGTCCACACAGACCCATGCACTTAAGACAGGCTCACTTTCATAGTTAAAATAGAAATTTGTGTCCTAAGTGCCACAACACAGCTAACGCTAAATATTTAATTCCCRTGGGTGCTAATTATGGGTGAGTACTGGCAACATGGATTCCCTTTTTTCACTCTGCATAACAACTGTAAAAGCAATTTAAGCATTTTTCAATTAATTAAACACATAGTCTTCCAGTAACCTCTTGTCATTTTGCCCTCCAGGACCATAGCTAATTTGTGTAGAATAGAGACTAGAGATGGGGGGAGGGGGGTGGTGCTGGTGCTGTTTTCATCTTTGCAAAATGCTGTTACAAAGGATTTTAAAAGGGGAGACACATCATTTTCATGAAAGTTTAAAAAAGATCACGCTCTATTATTCTTCTAAAAAAAAAACCCAGTATTGTAAGTGTGGTTTTGAATGTTATGAACCTACATATCAGATGATTGTAACCACGAGCAACCAGAGCCCATTATATTATCAAAGCAGAGTGAGATAGTCTGCCCATGAAGCTAATCCCTGATGTATTTTTAGTCACAACTGACTGATGAAGTGAAATTACTACATCAGTGATAAAATGGGGCTCTCTGAAAAGCCTTTACAAGATTGTGTAGCAACCAAGAGAGCTCCTGAAGTTACTGCAAGTCAAAATTAACTTGTACAGCAAGGCTGACTTATGACAATATGATGAAAAATAAAAAAAAAGATTATTTGATATTTTATATTTATAATGAATTGATACAAATATTTAACTATGTTTTAGTTCTTGTCATTGATTTGTTGTTAGTCAGTTTTTGTTTTGAAGAGTTAAACCTGTGTATTTATAATTGTAGAAGGTGTTTCTTTCTTCTACAGCAGGGACAAAGATGACCAAATTATCTTGAGGCTAAAAGTTTGAAATGTTTAAGTGTTTCATATAACATTGTTTGTGTTACTGTGATGTTTTTTTTTAAGTAGAGTGAAAATAGTTGAAA
>NW_013952448.1:1593808-1600600 GCF_001266775.1 Austrofundulus limnaeus
ATTTATGTCCTGAAGCGAAAAAAATATCAGCTTTAGCGTAATTTATGCTTAGTAAAGAAAAAAAAATCCTACTAATTATGCACTTTATAATCGTCTGTTATTCTTGTTCTTTTGGGGCTAAAAGCCGGATAATTAGCCGGGGTTCCTCCCCGACAACAGGATCGGTGGAGTTTGCTGTACTTCCATCAGCGCCATGACAATCTGCAGGGGAGGAGGAGGAGGAGATCCTCTCTGCAACTTTCCACCACTTTGGGTCCCTGCATGGTTTCTCCTCCTCAATGGCGTGTCGGTCGGTTCATTGTTGGGATCGCTACAATTTGAGAATACTAAGCAGGCTCCAAGCCGTTCCCACGTGTGAGAAAGAAGAAGGGGGGTAATCCGACAGGAGAAGAAAGTGGAGAGAAAAACAGGAGAAGGTCTGTGCCCTTCACTCTGACTTTGTTGGTGAATCATGGGTGCTGGAAAAAAAATAACATCTTTTAAAAAAATTATTTTCTTCACCTTAGATTTTTTTCTTAAATCACAAACTTAAAAGGTGTTTTAATAAATAGAAGTCAAATTTTCTTTTGGGTGCTTATCTTCTCATAGGGGAGAAATAAATCAAAATTATTTTCATGTTATTTAAAAAAGTAATATTAATTTAACCTAAATGTTTGCAGGCTTTCGAAATTTGCTTGTGATTATTTCTACTTCAACCGGACTGTGTTAGCCTGTAAAGGTGATTTCTGGAAGACAAAAAAAATGAAACAAATAATTTAACAAAACCATATTTTCTTTTGTTTGCTTGTTTTCAGCCTAAAAAAAGAGTAAGAGTTTAATTGATCTGTGACCCATAATACATTAGTTTACTGTGAGCATATGTGCTGGAGAAACGGTGGCAATTTGATCCAACATCTTTTTAATATACTTGTTTTCCTTTCGTATAATAAAAAATAAAAAGTCAGATGTTGTCGACAATAAAGTCAAACCTTCAACACTGGTTTCCCAGTCTTGAATTAATAATTACGTCAAAACGCAAAACCCAGGTAACACTGGATTTAAAAAAGAACATTTAAGAAGGAGAACAATTTATTTATTTTAGGTTAATCTAATTCCAWTTAAAATAATTGTTAAAAACTCTCAGTTATTTAAAAAACACATGTGCTGCTAAATATGAAGCACTTGACCAAACAAATCAGACACCGAGGAAGAGGATGAAGAGGATGAGGGGGGGCATGGGGTGTCTCTGTGCGTCAGAGGCGCAAGGTGAAACCAAAACCTGTTGATACGCGCAGATTATAGTYGCTAAAAGCTAACGGAACATCTTATAATAAACAGACTATTGATACAACACGTTGGAAGTGGGCTCAGATTCAGCTCAAAGTGCGTAAACAGACACCGGGCTGGACTCAGATTGTGTGCAGGGGTCAGGCCTGAGGGGCAGAAAGGGTTGCCAAATGCAGAATAAAACAGCCTTGACAAGAAAWATGGCTGGTTCTCACCTCCCTGAAATGCTTGTTTACATTTGTCCCCGGAATATTAACACACATTTGCTTTGAAATCCTTAAATAATAAATATGTGAGGTCCAATCACCATCATGTCCCAGGGCTAATTCCACGCATGAGATCTGAGACGAGACAAACGATCCACCAACTTCTGCAATTTCTTTTCTTTTTTTTTKTTTTTACATCTAACCTGCACGTGTGCACCTTTTCGTGGAGAAAGGCTTGTGTCAGTGTAACGTCACTCCCAGCCTCGGCGCTCACGTTAAGTGGAGTTATAAAAAGCGGCCCCGAACGCCACACTAAAGCGACCCAGATAAGGTGGCAGAGAGTGATTTACCACTATTTTCCTGCACTTCACGGTCTGTTTTTMTATTTCTCCGTAGAGCCCCTCTGGGAGAGATTACACGTGTAATTTTCAGCTGCGAGATGTTTTAAGTGACCTCCCCCTAACATAAATAAAACATTCTTTTTATGAAAAAAAAAAAACATAAAGGTAAGGGAGAGAGATGAATGAAGGGTTGGAGTCATGTGAAGTTGTTTTGTTTAATAGCAACTTTATTCCCATATGGTTTGACACTTGTGTTGACTACATGAAATAAATAAAATAAAGTTTTCATTTGGATTAAGGTTGAGATCCTAATACAATTAGTGGTAATGCTGTGAACTGCTTGAACAGTGCAAACAAGTAGCCTAATTACACTTAATCAGTGACACAATCCTCACACACGCAGCTCTCCCCTGAAAGCACCTTGACTCCTTGAAAGGAGCTGCTCATGGACCAATCTGCTCTGACAGCAGTGTGGCATGAGCCTCTGACCCCGTGACTGCAAAGGGTCTGTGTTCAGTGGCCATGTAAGGGCTCACTGGAGCTCACACGGAGGGGTCCTGCCCTGCCCTGGGGGAGGTGACATGCACAAACACCCACACACTCACACACAGGCATGCATATTTGCGAGAAGGGACTTATGGCCTTGCTCCACGCCAAAGCCCCTCAGGTACCCGCAGAGCCACAGAGCAGTGAGCGTGCGCATCCGACTCTTCCTCCTGTGACCGTGCACATGTGCAGCCTGTGTCCTTGCATGRAACTCCTGTCCTCAGGTGAGCAGGTTCAGGTTTGAGGTAGGATCCCATTACCAATCAAAATGTCGTCATCTACACAGAAGTTCCAATTACACCCTAACGAAAATAATAACAATAATAAAACAGAAGTTTTTCTTTATTCTTTGTTAGGGAATAAATCATTATATGACACAGAGCACTAATCTCACAAAATGAACGGTTGTGAAGAAGATTGATGAAGTGTTTTCTTTCAGTGACTTCACAGGCTCCACGAGGGAGGAGGGGTACCAAGCTGCCTGAATGTTTATTTACTTTTGCCCTTTTTAAATGATCCCTTTCTTCTCAACATCTGCTCCACATTACCACACAGATATCTGTCCTAATGACCGCTATAATGCCTGTGCTCACACACTCACTCGAACATAAACACACACACGCACACACACACACACACACACACACACACACACACTGCCTGTAACATTACCATTATACCCTGTTCATCTGGGACACTTTACCCTCTTCAAACCACCTTGCACAACAAATGGACCTTCTCTCGCTGCTGACCCTCTTTTTGTTTGCGCCAAGCTTCTCATTTTTGCTCCCAGTTTGGTGTACTCTGATGGATGCAAATGGGCACTTACTTAATTGGATCAGTTCCCAAGATGGAGATAAAGAAAGGGGGGGGGGGGATTTTTTTCTGCCCAGTGTCCCTAAGTTATTTTGAGCTCTGCTCAGTTCAATGGTGTGTGGAGACGATGCTAATGAGGAGGGGCAAGGAGTCGCCGGCAACAGTCGCCTAATTCAAAGCTTTCTGCCCGATACCAGMCCTCACTCCCATAAGAAGAGAGGAAGGAAGCTGCACGGACCCCATGTGTGACAGTGTTTTAATGCTAATTTAGGAAAGTGCCTACAAGTGATATAACTGGTCAATCAGGAGCAACCACTATGGCTGCTCGGTGCATGCAGATACAAGAAGTATTTAATAAATCAAAAAAACAAATGTAATGACAGCAAAATCTAAAAGTAAAACAAATCAGATTATTTTATTTCATGTTAATGCTCGTCTACAAATGTTGTCAACATTAAAGGATGGTTTCTGGTGAATGATATTTAGTACTTTATTTATTTATTTTAAAACCCTGGACCTCACCAGAGAGAAGGGAAAAAAAATCAGGCAGTGGCTGCCTGCCAGTGGGAGTGTGCTGGCTGCTGCACACTGATTAACAGCACAGTTTACAGCCAACTCCAATAGGTAATCTCATCAGAGAGAAGCTTTAAACAGATAAAGACCACCCCTAACTACCCCCCTCCGCCAAATGCATCCCTTTCCACTTGARATGTCCCATCGAACGCAATAAGTGAGAGCCGCTAACACCTGAAGCAGGCTAAACATGGCCGGCCACAAACTAGGCTCAAGTCATCTATTGACCTCTTTTTCAATAAAGGAGCTATTTCCAGTCTGATGGATGATTTGTTGGTCTTGCATGGAATGGCCATCTGGATAGAAGGATATGCTCACTGTAGTAGGTATGCATCACCTGCCAACTAGGACTCTCTGTTCGGACAAAAGCTTGTGGTTTGTAGTTCTGCATCACACTCGAGTTTGCATGTGTAAAAACAGACAGCACAAAGAAAAAACGCTAAGTGAATGTTGCACCATATGGTCACTATTGGCTTGTTTTTGTGTCTCATCTCAAGACAAACATGAGGTTAKTTTGATCCAATGTGAGAAAATCCCTGGTTGCTTCTAGAGACATAACAGTAGTTCATTCAGAAATCAAACACTTTATACTCAGGCTTCTTTATTGTAGAATAAAGAAGAGAAATCCGAAACAAATCAGTGAAAGAGCTCTGTCTGTAGTAAAACCCCTTGTCCTACACAGCCTCCATTTTTTGTTTGTTTTGTTTGAAGAGCTCAGATTGGGTTCACAGTAGCTGCACTTTAAGTATAGAAAGATCTGATTTATTAGCTTGTCAGGGGAAGCATTGTTCAAGAAGGCAATCAAAAAGCACTTACCTAGCTCCTTTAAAATGACTGCTTTTTTCACTGGCTAATTTGTGTAACTCCCATGGAGAGTCTGGCAAAGAGTTTGATGAGGCATATAATGATGATTAATGAATTTATTGCCCTGCTGCTCATCAAACAGTTGTAGAATATACTTCTCCCGCTTTCTGCCAATGCCTTGTGCAGGTTGCAGACAAGCAAACGGGCACAGAGGAGCAAGTGCTGCCCTTACGTGCCACCTCCCGTTGGTGCTAACCTGGATGACCTGATGGGCCACGAAAATGGAGCAGAAGTACAATGAGCAATTTACTAAAAAGTTGAACTGGAAATGCAAGAAAACCTGTTGTGAGGGAAAAATTTAAACTTTGAGCCTTTGATCACAATTTTGTTAATCAAAAATGGCAGACGGACCAGATATTTCACGACAACATCTCCCAGACCTCTCCTTTCATCAACCTTTTAAGTTACAAAAGAATGACAAAAAAAAAAAAAAAACAGGTGAGGCTACAGCCTTATTAATGAGTCAACAGAAATCATTGAGTACACAGTTTACACAGAGAAGCATTCACGTTTCATTATTCTGCAAAAAACAAGGCCCGCTTTCATWGCAAATGATGATTAACGACAGGCAGGACAGGGAGGGAATATGTGTGTTTGTATGTGCGAGGCAACCGTAGTGCGCTTGTGATCCGGTCACAGTGGGGTCATAAGCATGACTGCATATTTGCTAAATAAGCCCCCCTAGTCAACAGGGTCTCATAAATCTGGGGTCACTCATCTTTCTATTGGATGTTTACACTTGATTACACCCCCTGTCCAGCTATCTCCTGCTCTTTGGTCACCTCTGCTTGATTAAGTTCGAACTTGTTCACAATCTCTGGCAAATGAAGATTTGTTGCAACTCCACCCCTCTCCCACCCGCTCTTCACCAACACACACATGCACGTATCCCTACCCCCACCCTCACCCCCTTCGAGATCAGTTCCCTGGATAAACTGGATTCTGCATTTACTTATTCATTAGGTTGGTCCCTCAAATACATCAAAGAGCTCCTTCACTCGCACAATAAACCAATAAAAGCAATTAGAATTCCCATATTTTCTAGGCAATACTGTTCTCTCGGGTGCCAACGTTAGATAATGAGACTCTCATGACATAAGTTTTCTGAGAAAGCTTATTTTCCGGTCTCTTTCTAGTGTACATGCTCTTCATTTGTTTTTGCATCATATCAAATAATGCACCTAATATTCAGTTTACTAATATTTTACTACTTTAGAATTTACTGTTGTTACAGTTAGATATTTTTGAAGCTAGTTAGCGCATGCAGATACAGTGGTGCCCTGCCCATCACATGTTACATAATAAATGTTACCAGTTAAACATCTTTAAATATTTATTGCCCTCTCTTGCTCTTTCTCCCTCTCTCAGTTTGATAGAGTGGATGGAGGGGTTCATGCACAGGCTATTCTGGATCTAAATGCCCCTTCTGCTGGCACGGTGGAGATGAAATGCATTTGTCAAAAAGAGAAATTGGAATTCACTCAGTGCTGCCCTATATTGCTTTCATTTCCCCCTTCAAAACAAGAAACAGCAACCCAATCAGGGGAATCGGCATATGCAAATCACGGTGATAAATTTTTCATGAACATGTTTCATCCTAAAGCAGATGAAGATGACAAAGGAGGAAGTGGTTATCAAACAATAGATGGAGTCAACAGAGTGAAAAATGGTGTTAAAATGAACTTTCTAAGTGGGTGTTTTGCTTCACAAACTGCTTCAGTTTTCTGACAAGTGTGCATATGATATGACTTATTGTACTGCATACTGTATGCAGAATGGGATCAGTTATGCAGCTTGTTTGTATTTATAGAATGTAATTTTAGTCATGTCAGTTTTGCATCAAGTTTTTTTCTGCTGCAAGGGAAAACAAAAAAGGAAATCCTTCTTGTCCTATTGGAAACACATTGGACCAAAAGTCAACAAGTTCGCTTGCATATTTCACCAATATGTTAAAATCACAGTGCCTGTCTCCTGTGGGAGAGCTGGAATTTTAATGAATGATGCCTCAGTTTCCTCATTCATGAACTCTTGTCTCCCTATAGAAACTAAAATTGTGTAGAAGAGTATTTAGAAAGAAGTGTAAAAGTAGAAATTACATGTGTCAAATTGCAGCCTATGTGTGACTTCTGGCTGATCAGCTAAAAGTGCCCCCCTGCCAAAAAACAAAACAAAACAAAACA
>NW_013952448.1:1600700-1605028 GCF_001266775.1 Austrofundulus limnaeus
TATATATACTTAATTGTTTTTATATCAACGGTAAACTTTAAATTCATGATGCAATACAACAAAATAAAACAATTTAAAAGGTGAAATATAATACATGTCCTGAGCTGTTCGCTTTGAGTAACTGTGCCCCCCTGGGCAATTTAGCTGAATAGTCCAGTATTRTTGTCTCAAAATAAGCTGCTTTAAAGACAACATTGACCATACACTACATCTCCCATAATGCAAGAGTGTTCTAGTTTGCGTAAACTGGAACATGATCAAGTTGGGTGTGACGCCAATCTCAGATTATGACTTCAAWGTTGCAGGATGTTTATTTTAGCAGTAAGCACTAACACTATTTCCTTATRGCAAGAAGTGTTTGGGTCCCTGTTTGGACCTTGTGTTTGTTTGTTTATTTGTTTTTTTCTTCCTGTGTGGAGTTTTCATGTTCTCCTTGTGCTTACATAGATTTTCTTCAGGTACTCCATTTTCCTCCCACAGACCAAAAACATGCATGTTAGGTTGCCTTCAGGCATAGGCCTCCCTTGCATAAGAGATCTGTGATTTTATTGGGCTTTGCCAGGTTAAATAAAGATAAACAAGTAAATGAATTTACCTAAAACATAAACAAAAAGCAGCAAAAGTCCTAAAAACAACTTCAGTTATGGAAACATATTTTTTCAAGCTACATTTTACTTTTGAACAAATGCATATGACATTAATGTGGTGACCTTAATTCTATTGATATTATTAGAGCACAAAAAATATTCAAGACTATTTTTTCATAAAGATAAACCACTAATCAATCCATTTCTTTAGTTTACCTTTCTGGGTCTCTGAAAGAGCTGGAGCTATATAGAGACAAATGAAACAAACAACCATTTACATTTTCATCTGCATTTAGATATCATTTAAAGTTACAAATTAACCTAACCCACATGCTTTTGGTCTATGGAACAAAAACAGAGTACACAGAGAAAACTCCTGCTTGCATGAAAAGAACCTGCCAATTCTACACAGAAGAGGCCAACATATGATTCTTTAATCTACTCGCTGAGAGGCGACAGCTCTAACCACTGTTCCTCCCGTATCACCTTAACCAGTAGACAGTTAAAATAAGAACTGATGAAACATATAAAAGCTGTACACACACAATAAAAAACATTTCTTAAGCCCAGACCAAGCTTTTTATTTAAACATTTTTTATTACTGTAACTAAATAAATTACAAGAAAAAAAAGTGCTTTTCTACAGGCCGGTACAGAGGACAGCACTTCAGTCCTTGACTTGTTGATTGACTCAGAAATGCAGTGACTACATTAGCAGGTCTGCACTGTCATTAGTAAATACATAAGTATTGACACACATCTAAAAATTATATGCACATAATGTCATTGACTGGAACGGGGCTGATAAAAGGTTGTCAAASCAAGTGCAACCACTCCACCTGACAAAAAGTCAACAGCAGACACTTCTGTGATGCATTACCAGAATTGCATGTAGTGGAAAAAAAATAAAAGATGCATTGACTTGCAAAATATACGGTCACACATTTCTAGTTTATCTGCATAATTGCTTTACTCTGGGCTATCAGGACTATGATTTTACTGACAACGTCTTTCAGTCTGATCTCTATTGTGATCAGTACTCATGACTGGTAAGTCACCAGGAATCAATAGCATTGTATGAGATAGGTGTTTGACCTTGTGAGGAAGAGCTTCTTCTTTGGTCTTGACACTGTGCAATAACTCTCACTAAAGAGTTGCACTTATAAAAGAAAAACTTTTTTCTTAGCTTTCAAACCTTTAAAGGAATCTCATGTAATGAGTTTCCATTATGACCACATGCGACTTTGTGTGGGCAGGTAAGATATGTTGAACTACTCCAAGATTAATTAATTTTCTTTGCGATCAAACACAAAGCATGCAGGTGTGTTTCTGTTTATGCATATGGTGTTTTTGTGCGGAGCTTTGACTCTGCCTTTTGTGTTCTTTCACAACGAAGCGTCTGATCGGAGCATTTTATCGTATATGAAAGTAACACAAACACACGAATAAAGCATGCGCTTCAGATTATACTTTGAGCTTGAATGACTTAAACAAGAAAAGCTTTGCATAGTGACAGATGGATAAGGGGGGCTATCTCAGGCTGTAATCTTGGAAGAGTTTGAGACACTTTGTGTTTTGGCAACAGATGAACAGGACATGTGATCTTTCCCTGAATGAATGAGCAATAGTGTTTAAAGTGAGAGAGTTATCTGTTTTTGATTCGTGTTGTGTCATGTTTGTACTGCAGGCGATCAGAAACTAACATCTGGGATGATTGCACAGGAATCCAACAAAAATGTAACTGTAAGTCAATACATCACTCTCAAACTTCGAGGCCCCACAGGTAAAGAGCTGGATRGCTTACACATATCTTTGGTCTTTGTACCATCGCTTTTATCAAGCTGACACAAGAACATCTTGATAAATTCCAGTGCAGTCATTTGTAATCATCACATAACAAGTTATATTTGGTTTAGATGCAAATAGACCAATTAGGATGTAGTTGTGTGTAAACAATAAAGACAAAAACAAATCACTGAGGCCCACAATTAAATTAATAAAAAACTGGTCTGCAACCTGATTATAAAGGTCTACTTTTAAATCTCCTGAGTATGTCTTCATGYTTTTTTATGCAGATAAACACATAAACATGTAATTGACAATGCAGAGTAACAATGCACATGCTAACAATGGGTTATGTAATCATCAAACACTTGTCAGTAGCTATTAGGAAACAAAAATCGTATCCTTCCATCAATTCTCCCTGCAGTCCTGTATGTTTATCATGGATCAATAACTTTTTTTCTCATGCTGATTTTGATTGCAGACATTTTTAGACCAGCCACTGTAATAAAAATATACTTCATACCTTTTTAACTGTCTATGCTAGATGAATGCAAATGGTGCAGTGCTAATACAACAACGATCAAGTGCTGGGAGCATGAGTAGCCATAATACAGAGGGCTATTAGTTGTGAGTGATATGCTTGAAGTTAACTCCTGTGAACTTTTCTGTGACTTGATGTTTGCCACCATTGGGGTAGGTGGGGAGGGGCACTTTGGTTAGGAGTATGGGGGGAGGGTATATGTCTTAACAGCTGATATTTATCCTAGGAGCCAGACAAACTCCCCTCCTGGTTTCCAGTTGGGTCCTGTTCAGAAGGGCTGCCATTCTTTTTACCCACTGAGTGCACGCAACACGTGTTTGTGACCACACTCCCTATTTCTCCCCTCTGTTTTTATTCCATCTCATTCCCTCTCCAGTGAACCCGCTTATTAACACAAACACTGGCTGACACTTGTTTGTGCTTTTAATTGTGTCTGGATGTTATGTCTCTTGTGAACACATACATTAGCATTACCCTGGCACAGTGTAATCACTTCTTCAACCACAACACCATGCGGGGAGAGTACAGGAAATTACCACATGCTATCCTGTTTGCTGCACAAGCACATTTGGCTTTGCTCAGCTTCTGTATAGTCTGCCGCAGCCTCAACCTTGTTGGATTGTCTAAGTGAGGGTTATTTGGGACGTCCAAACACACATTCTCAAATTGAATGTCTTTAAATAAAGTTTCAGGACAATTCAGTGAATTTAAAATGTTCAGATTATAGGGAAGTTTATATGTAACATATAATAATACACTCACTGATAAAACAAAATAAATAAAAAAAGCTAAGCACCTTGATTGAGGGGTGGAAATTAAATGGAACTGTTCTTATTTAAAGGTTAAGTGATGATAATTGCATCAGATAAAGTTGGTTGTAATTCCCATGCAATTTGTTGCGGAAGAGGCCATTGTATCCTCTACTGAAGTAAACTGACCCACTCAGTCACAACTGACCCTCAACATTCAGCAGATCTGCATTTAGTTGAAGTTGAAATTAAAGCTGCTATTACGTATTTAGTTGGAGAAAATTGTGGGGACTGGACATGACAAAAGGCTCTTTCATAATACACCTCAAACCGGGACATAAACACTTTCCTGCTGCCTTGGTGTCTTTTCTGAATGGACTAAGGTCCATCCATCCATCCATCCATCCATCCATCCATCCATCCATCCATCCATCCATCCATCCATCCATCCATCCATCCATCCATCCAGGAACCTGCTGTAAAACAGCAATCATGCTGAGTCAGGCTTGATTTTTAGTAATCTTTTCCTATTAAATCAATAAATCAAATCAAATCCATCCATCCATCCATCCATCCATCCATCCATCCATCCATCCATCCATCCATCCATCCATCCATCCATCCATCCATCCATCCATCATGTATATATATCAATTCTGACTTTGGG
>NW_013952448.1:1605888-1612244 GCF_001266775.1 Austrofundulus limnaeus
AGAGAGAGAGAGAGAGAGAGAGAGAGAGAGAGAGAGAGAGAGAGAGAGAGAGAGAGAGAGATTGTTTGGATGAGCTGAGAGCAACTTCAAATCCCAAAATATGACAATTACACAATGATTTTTCAGTATGAGCATTATATTAAAGGTGAATAACACAGTGGAACTTTGTCTATTTAAGTAAAGATTAAAAGAAAGTTTCTTTGGTTTACATTACAATGGAGCTTAAGGCTATATGGCCTGCAAATAATCTCTTCATGACTCACATGTCCAACAATCAACACAAAAGCATTAGAACCATAACAGTTTGACAACAGTCATGCACAAGAGGGTACAGCCAAAAGGAAGTAGAGTACTTTAGTTGCCTTTACCTGCTTGCTTGTGGGTCTCCGGTGTCTGCTTCACTAAAGGTATGTGTTACCATAATAGAGTGTTTAAGAGGGCCTCTTGTTGAGGACCCTGCCCTCCTGTCTCAGCACTCTGACTCCTGTGTGAACAAGGATGCCTGGACAATTAAGAGGAGCCTTGTTAAAACGACTATTGCACAATGGAAACTGTCATGCGGCTTGTAATGTGTTATTGAACTTGGAGCCATTTTGCTTGAAAATATTCAGACCAAGCTCGATTGGATTTCACGTGGAAAATTCAACAAACATCCCACAGGCTGTTTGCTCAAAAGCTTATGTTTTGAGTAGGGCGAAAAGGCTGAGGAAAGCTTCAGAGTCATTTTTCCCAAATGGCTGCATGTCCAGTATGGTTTCACCCTTCTCCAATGTCCCCAAAAACCACAATCCATCCCCACCCTCCATCTTCTCTACCGCCTTCTATTACAGTTTTGTCCTCTGGAACTTTCATTATCTGAACTGGACAAAAATACAAAACCCTGTGAATTTATGGCTCTGTCAGAATTGCCATTGAAAAAACAAAGTTGTTTTTAAACAGTCACTTTTAAACCAAAGCAAGAAAACACAGCAACCACAGTAATGGGACAAAGTCACCACAACATTGAGGCCCATGGTCCCTGCAGTCAGACGTACAGCTTTTTGGTATTAAATTGCAGGCAATCCAGGCTCTCAACACACACATAAATGTCCACACATACATGTCCACCTTGAGTGCACATTATAAACATTTAAGTAAATCCTCATGCATCCATGCGATGATCACATCCAATGAAATGAGTATACCATAACTCCACACAGATACATGCAATCACCAGAATCCGTTACATCCTTTTGGGTATGTCATATGTGTTTATTGATTCTGCCAATTTCAAAAGACAGTTTGTGTATCTTATTTCTTTCTTATGTAAACCTCTCTTACCCATCTCAACCTCAGACACTGATGACACATCCATTTAAACACCCCTTTCTTTTGCATGGACATATGACTCAATGATAATGACAGTATTGAGTGCTTTATAGARAGTCATAATTACAATAATCTAAACCTCCATTCTTGGGAGTTTATGTCCATCTCCACCTCTTCTTCTCACTCTCTCTCTCTTTCACACCAGAGGCTGCTTTTCCTGGGAAAGTGTCTTTTTCTTTTTTTTTTTCAGACAGTAATCTATTGCCGTCCTCCCATCGCTTACATGTAGCTACATGGTGAGTCAATGCTGTAATTCCGTCATTAGTTGGATAATGTGTGTGCTGTCTGTGTGTTAAAACTCTAAGTGCCAGCTTTGCTTTGACCCCCAGGCAGCCTGTGGGTTTCAGTGATGCAAGTCTGTCCACCAAGCATCATTTGAGCTCCGTAATGGGTTTTGTCCAGCACACTTTGGCTCAGAAAGGCTGAGAATATGAGGACGTTCACATATGTTTAGATAATATGCTGTATTGCCTCCAAACAGAGGAGATTTAAAACGTGTCTGAAGCCTAAAAGTCTCAAATAACACACAATCTGAAGGTTTTCCAAAGTTGTGTGACACTGGACCGCTTCTTGTTTTTGTGATGAACGTTTTGACTTTTGCTCTGGGACACATCTCTGACATGGGATTCATGCCGGCACAGTTWACACCCGATCACTTCCAGCGTCTCTCTTCACAGCCAGCTGCTACAGAGGGAGTACTCATCAGCACTGCCTGCCAGGGTAGACATACACCTTTAAATCAAAAGTTAAATTACAGTAAAACACAGGTTTTATTGCACCAATATCTTAAAATACACTGAGAGACGCACAAGCAAATTGATAAAACATGTCTCAGTTCAGTTCTCACCTGTCTATTCCCAATATCAAACCAGCACAATTAAACCTTAAAATCGGTCATAAATCTTAAAGTATGCATATTCAGAAAATCCCTCTAGGCATCCATAAATTTGCTTTTGATTTCAGCATGAGAAACAAAGAAGCAACTTTGTGTTCATGGGCGAGTCCTGTATTAAATTTATACAGCTGTAAATACAATTTTTTATACACAAGTAGACATGAACAACACAAAGGGAACACAAGCGAGCTTATGTGTGAATACTTCCACAGAGACACGCATCCACATGAATCCACTGTCACATTCAAACATCGCGTTCAATCACAGCTGAGCTCCTAGCAGCCCATGACAAATCTCCACCTGTGTGTGGGATCAGTGTAGTCATACATGTGRGAGCTCGCCCTGATCCCACAGCCTCTGCACTATCACCCACCACCTGAGGCCCTGCCTGGATAACTGCCTGACTGACTAATGGGAGAATCTCATCTGACAAAAAGCGTCAGTGATTGATCACCGAGTCTCACCTGAGCACCCGAGGGAGGCCYGGTGTGCCAAAGACTGTGGGGCCCAACAGGGTGCACCTTTCTTGGGCTTGTCCACCTGACTCCCTGGGGCAGATTCCCCATCTTGCGGATCTGTGTGGTCATCACCACAGTTGTGTGTATGCTCTGTCTCACAACTGCATAATTTAAATGTAAAACTACTACAGTATGCCTGCAGGCCAGGAAAATGAATTAGACATTAAATCATTTATACTTAGAGACAAGTGACTTTTCTATTGATCTTGAAAGGAGCTCTCTTACAAAACACATCTAAAAAATAAAAGAAAACCTCTAGGCTATCACTGACTTGTCTGAGCAATAGGATTTTGCCTCATTAATTATAAATCTGGCCATTTTACACCAAACAAGAGCAAGTCAAATTACATCAAGGGAAAGACAATTAGTGCAGAATCAATCTCTTTCTTCCTTTTTCTTCTCCCTGTCATTTTGTTGCTGATTTATTTTAGCAACATAATGAATACTATGGGAAAGAACACACAAACCAAGAGATTCTTGGAAGACGAAAGGCAGACAAACCCCCTTCTCGCTCATAGCTATGTCTGGATTGCCTTTTGCACTGAGATAGGAGTCAACATGTTTAGCGACATCAAAAGAAAACCTGATACCTTAAGTATAAGAAGATTAACACTTGCAGTGATCTTGAGCTTAGGCTTCTCCAGGACTTTCAACAGACTGTGCCAGAAGGGACAATTACCGATGAATTGGCACCAACATCTCGTAGTTATTTAACAAAATCTGGCACTGTGTATAAGCTCTCGTCCCTAAGACTTCCTTTCAAGTCTGGCCCTGGTATCAGAAGGCTAACAGATTGGGGAATGTGACGAGAGCCGACAGCAGGGGAATCTACAGGAACACTGACAAAGAGAAGAAGGGGAAAAAATGAAGCAAAATAAGTGAGAAAGAAAAAAAAAGGACAAAGAAACAATCATATCACTCAGTAGACATTTTATTTACTGACTCTAGAGTTGTGTCATATCTCAGACTAGATATTTGTGGTGTGTCTAAGCCTCTTGGTATGTCTGCAATGTTTTACTGTGTACCTCAGCGGACACAAAAAGACAAATTCAGGAATGTGACATTATATTAAACTCAAAAAATGAATGCTAACAGCATGACTCTGAGCCACAGATCTATGCAAAGCATGCACATACATCCTGACAAACATTTCAAACACGTTTTGATCATACAATAATATGAACAGCATATTATTTTATGATTACTTCTTCTTAGAGTATATCAGAATATTTCAATGTCAGGAAAGCACACACACACCTCAACAGCAGAACACCTGTAAGAGATGTTATGTTGTCACTAGCTCTTTGCTAATCCTTTACCTTAAGCATTTCACCACAGGCCCTCTGAAGGTTTAGGGAGTACACTGCTCTTTATACAAATATCACTCCTTCTTAATCCAAAGTACATACTGTATGCTTGTACCTACAATGATTTATTTTACAGCAAATGTAATCTGCTTGTCAAAGGGGATGGCAGAAGAGGAAGCCGCGGAGTAAAATCATGGACAGGCTCCTGAGGTAAAAATGCCCACTTCCCTGCAGGAAATTGACAGATCCTCAACATTTTTCATGGTGAAGCTTGAAAGTTTGTGGAAGTTGTACATTTTATATATTCTTACATATTCAAAAAAAACCATTGGACTTTCACACAAGTTTGCAGATATAGTTCAGTTAAAGAGAAACAATGTATAGTCAAAGAGAAGAAAATACAACAAGACCCAAACTGGAACTAGAACCTTTTATTTCTCAGTAAGTCAGTCCTCAAGTTGTGTTTTTTACACAGTAGATATAATAGGTACTTTTAGGAGACAATGCAATCTCAATATATGCACATTGAATTTCTCTGGCCAGTTCTACTATAAAGCATAGCAATATGTTGATAACCTTTAAACTTTCTGCATTTTATTTATGCTGATGCCACACTGACAT
Source organism: Austrofundulus limnaeus (assembly GCF_001266775.1). NCBI lineage: Eukaryota > Metazoa > Chordata > Actinopteri > Cyprinodontiformes > Rivulidae > Austrofundulus > Austrofundulus limnaeus. Next base: position 1,610,598 of record NW_013952448.1, read on the forward strand.
TCATAATGCACATCCCTGGGCCTAAAATGGCCCCGAAGCATTTGAGTGCCAAGAAAATGCACTTTGCAACTTTTGTTTCCAGACGAATAACATCTCACCAAAACCAGGTCACACAGCATCAAATAGAAAGCAAAGCATTCTAAAGGTGACTGACTGGATTTTACAAAGTCAAGAAAAAAACAGTTTAAAGTTTGTATCATGCTTGATAAAAAATAAATATGTGCATCTTTGCCAAATATGATTCACACTATGGTAGTTGTGCTTCAGAAATATGACAAAATCAGATGTGAATTACCCAAATTAGATAAAATCTCTGAGTAACATTTACAAGCTTGAAAGTGAGAGCTAACAGAAGAAACAATGCAAGACAAAGGATGACTTTTTGTATTGGACTGGTATGCAATGTGCTATGCTGTGTTTGTATTCCCTGATTCTGAATGTGAACGTGTGTAACTTGAGCACAGGTGTCAAACTCTTTAATGGCCACTATCCTGCATGTTCTGGAGGTTTCTCAGCTCATACACACCTGGTTTGAATTAATGGGTGATTAACAGGCTTCCACATAATTATGCAATCACTGAATCAGGTGTGTTGGAGCAGAGAAACAAGAAAAAAAACATGCAGGATAGCTGCACTTGAGGACCGGAATTTGAAACTATTGAGTTGATGTTTTGTGTCACTAAAAGCATAAAAAAATCACATTACACATTTTCTTTTTTAAGAGACTGATTTGTCATCTTGAGATTTGTGTACCCATTTTTTTCTGTTTGGTAACACATCCACATAGTTTACAGCTGACAAGGCTCAGACAGACATTTTGTTTTACATAATGTTGCATCTCACAACTTTAGGGGGAGTCTAACCCCATTTTACACGGCACGTAGTTCTGCTGTGCTCCGCTGCGCATGTTGTAGTCATTCGTTTCCACCCCAATTTACACTGCCTGTAGTTCTGCTCCAGTACAAAGCACAGAGGTGATCTAAGAAGTATTTACAGGAAATGTGAGATTGTGTGATGAAGCCTGTTATAAACGTGGAGGTCAGACCAAATATATTAACTCTGTGAAAGACAGACTGAAAAAAAAAAAACAACAGACTGAAAAAAACAGTTGAAATGACATCACTGTCATCTTTTTTAAAACCATATTTCAAAATACAATCCATGTTGCCATTTACTGTAAGTAAAGTAAAAATATAGTACATGTGCTACCTTTACTCAATTCTGTTGAGTAGAACCAGTTAATTAATTCACTATGTGTGTTTTGAATGAAGGAAGATCAAATAGTACAACTTTATCTACAGAGTCTACTAGAAGTCCAAAAATATTGATGTTATAAAAAATTGTCTCAAATAATCAACTGTTTGAGAGTCTCAAAGTGGTATACATAGATAAAAATCAAGAATCACAACCACATCAATTCAATTCAATTCAATTCAATTCAATTCAATTCAATTCAATTCAATTCAATTCAATTCAATTCAATTCAATAAAACAGTTTTTTTCCTGAGGGCCAATTAACAAAGGCACAGTGGAACAGCACAAACAAACACATTACAAACATCAAAACAAACTTTCAGCATGTAAATAAATAAATAAATAAATAAATAAATAAATAAATAAACACTATGAAAGTATATAGTTAAACAA
>NW_013952448.1:1612339-1615698 GCF_001266775.1 Austrofundulus limnaeus
TAATAATACATGGGTTCAGTTCTGTTTTTTTCCCCAGTGGGAAAAAGAAAATGCATACTTGATTTTGACAATGTACTGCAACAACAACACATTCTGTCTCTCCAACTGCAGAATGTAAATTTCTGCTAAAACTAGTTTTAAATAAACAAGTTTCCATGAATGTTTTCTTCTGAGGGAAGACAAAAAAGAAGCTCAAGTTAGTCATCATGTCAAACTAATTCTCATTTACTTCTGAACATAAATGAACATGCCATTTTCCACACCATCAGCTTGGTTAGATAATTAGAAAAATAAATCCAATGTACTCATTTCTTTTAACCTTGTTTCCAGCTATCAAAACTTCTATTTTAATCGAGCTGAGCAAGTGCCGTGTTGTAAATTTCCCTCTCTGCATTTCTGATGCAGAACTCCACGACATGGTAAAGATAACAGGTGACAAGACAAGAGGCACTAGTTTGTTGTTGCATCTAGAGGCCGCCTTGGGATACTGTGACAGACGTTGGATTCCGACACATCTCCACAGTGGCTGGGAGGTGCAGGGAAACCGAGTGATGCGGCGATGTTGTGGAGAAATTCCCTCCAGTAATAGTGCTCTGTCATTCGCCAGCCCTCTTTGAAACGGCTCTGACAGAAAGACAGAAGAGACGTGACCTGAAACAAGATGCCGTTTGATCATCTCTGTACCACTTTCATTCTGTCACAAAGATCTTTTTAAAAATTACTTAATAAGTTAAAAAGTTTTCAGGATTATTAGAGTGAAAATACGCTCACTGATGCCAATGCATTATACATCAATACCACTGACAAAACCCATTTTGTAACTAAACTGATGAGAATAGAAGAAAGAGAAAGTGTGATGAGTCTCAAAGTGGTTAAAACACAGGCCACAGGAAGATAAGATGTGTGAGAAAACCATATTCTATTCAAATATTGACTTTTACAACCATCCACACATTCAGATCAGTTCATGTGTCATTTCTTCTGTCTGTTTCTTTGTGCATGTTGAGGTCTTTTGACAAGTCTGCATGACTTTAAATAAGTCAGTGACTTTAAACAAGCATTTCGCATCGTTCGTTTTAAGGTTCAGCATTCCTGATGGTGTTAACAAATACAATAGTGTGATTAAATTGAATGTTTTTTCTGAAGCTGAAAGTTAAAATATTAAATAATAATTAAGATTTACACAAACAAGGTAGTCACAAMATTGTACTTGTTCTTGCTTATGACAATATTTTCATACTGTCATTGAATGAATACAGTTACAGTATTTGTTTGAGACCAGCTCAGAGTTGACAATAGACGTGTTTTTTTTAAATTTTTTTCATAGCCAAAATCTGTCTTGTCCATTTTTTTAAACACAGAGCTGGTTTGAAACTAGACACAGGCTCCAAACTAACCTCTGAACTGCAAAGTTTGGAGAAAAAAAAAACACGCACTCACAAATCTGCTCACTCACTCACACTAACTTCATACGATCCCAACACCTCATAAAGTCAGAGACCGCCCGCACTCGAATGAATTTAAACCAATCAGAGGGTTTGGCAGGAGCAGACTGCAGCGGCCATTACTCAGTTCTTACTGACAGCTTGCCCTTCTCACCTCATATGTCTACCCTTTATAAAGACCAGCCTTATAGGCAGGTTAAAAGCCCCACCCCTTGACCCCCAGACCTATAACCTGTGGATCATCTTAGCACAAGCTAAAAACAGGGGACAGCATATAGGGACTTAAACACAACTTTATATATATATTTTCATGAGCTTTTAACACACTTTCACAAACTTCAGTCTGCCTCCCAATAAAAAAAAAAAAACTTTTCCTTTTCTTCAAAACCGAGTCTACACTGAAAAAAGTAAGTTTTATTACTAGCAAATATAAGTATTACTTGTCATTTCTAATTATGTCAAATATATTCTTATTTTTATTTTTAATTTGTGGTGTTTGTGGTTTTAAAATAGGACATACCTCATGATTTTAGTTTTTGAGTAACCATAGCAATGCTTTTATTTTTTTTTACACATTTTCATAAAATAACCAGTTACAGAACTTTTCCAGACAGGGTTGAAAGTAATCGTGAAATCTTCCATGCATGGATACGTGCGTTGTGTACTCCGTTATTTGGTAAATGTTTGATAAATGTCTTCAAACTAACATGTTTAATGTTCTACAATTTCRTTATTTATTATTGCACACTAAATCATACTCCAAACACAGTGTGCGTAGCTACAAATTACATTTGCCAAACCATTCGTCAGCAATGCAATTAATTCCTGAGCATTTGGATTTGTATAAATGCAAAACACCAAAGAGGGGGGAAATGACACAATGCACAATTATATTGTGTATTGTGTTATATTAAGTTGCTTGTTTGAGGTATTATTTATAAAAATAAAACAAACACAAACTTTAATGCAAAAACTTTAGGTCTTTTTATATTCACTGATCCATGTTACTGTATTGGAGCATGTGGCTCAAACTCTGGAACTCAAACTTTCAGTACATTTTTTTACTAATCATTACACACTGGTACATTTAGAATTATTTTTGAAAAAAATTAAAATAAAAACATGCATGGACAAATAAACTAACACACCCAGATGTATTTCTGCAACCCTCGTTCACATTTTTTTTCTTTCCTCTGCCGAAGCTGACTGAGCCAGGATTTACGCAACCCAGTCACAGCGTCTCCATTAATTGCTGAAAGTGACACCATGCACGGTTATTACACGATTACGACATGACAGCTCTCGTTTTTCACCATTAGGAGGGAGTCAGGCCTGTGCTCAGCTGCAGCGGGGTGTCAGCACATGGAACTGAGTCAGTAGGAAGACAGGTTACACTGAGAAGGCCACAGCCAMAGCATGGGGTGCTTAGCTTTACTCGGTTGTTGGCACAGCAGAAGACGGAAGAAAGTTTTCATCCTAAAATTATCCCGAGAAGGCTAAAACCACAGCTCATAAACTAGAGAAGCAATGAGACCAATCACGTACACTCAAGAAAAAGTCCCAAAACAACACAAGATTTGGGGTTTTAAGTTTTTTGTGGCTTTGTGAGCAGCAGGAGACCAGTAAAAACCATTTATCAATATTAGCTACAGCTTAAAGTCAGTGATATGTGACACTTTTCAAACATGAGTATAAATTGTCTGCACACATTGACACTGTCTAAACATTTGGTTAGATTCTATGACAGATTCAGAGAAGAAATATTAACTACATAACACTTGATCATTTTGCAGTAAAAACAATTCATCACGACAAACTACGCCAAGGCTGCCCTTTGTCACCGATTCTGTTCATTACTTTCATGGACAGAATTTCTGGGCGCAGCCGAGGTCTTGAGGGGATCCGTTTTGGTGG
>NW_013952448.1:1616184-1623761 GCF_001266775.1 Austrofundulus limnaeus
ACGACAAACTAAATTTAAACTTTAAATATTATTTAAAAGTCACACAAATTATTATATTCGCAAAACTCCATTTTCTTGTTTAAAGCCTTTTCTGCCTCACATCTAAACTTAACTAAATGTCCAAAAGGAGGGGCTAAAAATGTATACAGAACCACTGACTTTCAGTTATAATCCACAGTAATTTAGAGATTTTCCCAAGACCACTGGTGTATGATATTGTTAGTTACTTACAGCATTTGATGATGCCTAAAACAACTATTTTGTATCTCACAAAGTGATATATTTATACTTTACTTTCCCTACTGCCGTTTCATTATGTTACATAACATATTTTCTAAAATTATTTTCAAAAATAGGCATTTAATTCACTTGGAGCTAATCTCATGAAGCAGAAACAACACATGATGACGTTAACATATAAGGAGAAACRCCACTGAACTGTGATCAAAGGGAGTTTTCCTTCTATCCCAACATGCCACACTCCTCTGTGACTCGTCAGTCAGTAAGGCTGCGTGAGTCTGTGTTGCATAACTGAGGGGCTATCTTTGGTCACTTGTGCTTCCTGTGTAAGACTGTCAAATCTGTCTGGGGCAGTCTGGAGAGGTAAGGATTTTCACTTTTGAGTGGGTCGGGCGACAACTGGTTTCTGCGAGGGTGGGGGTGTTGCATTGTGACTGGTGCAGAGGTTTCTGAAGTGCGGAAAGACAGAAAGCAGATCACAGTAAGAGAGGCCAAGCCCAAACATAACCATTTTGGACCATGTTTGTCAGCACACTTTGAACTTTGCTCTCCGCACTTACAAAAACTTCAGGAATTAAAGGCCTAGAAATCCATAACATTGTCACTTCCTGTTGGCTTATGTGCCAGTGATCATCTTTTGTTAGAAATAACAGAGTTGCAGCTTTTTTGGTCAAACGTTAAAAACTTCAGTTTGTGTTATGATTGACCATCAGCTACTACTGGGATAAAGTTTAGCTCAGAAAATTCCGTGAGTATTGGCATATTTTGTGGATGCTAAAGTTGATTAGTTGCAGGTATTCTAAACGTTAAAAGTTAGTCAGTTCTACTTGTGCAGTCAGTAGAGTTTTGTTTGTTTGCTTGCTTCAAACATTTTGTATTATTATGTATTAAACAGGAGTACAACTGTGCATGCATTGTGCATAAATTATGTTAAGTGTATTTTTAAAATGGCAGTTTTATTACATTTACTGTAGGTATGTATGCTGCACCATATGGCCCTCTGGTAGTGTCAACAAAAAAAATGCCCCCTTCTTTCATTTAAGTTAACCATTTTTAATGTGTCTAGATACTTTTGTGATATATTGGTAACAAACAAACAAACAAACAAACAAACAAACAAACAAACAAACAAACAAACAAACAAACAAACAAACAAACAAACAAACAAACAAACAAACAAACAAACAAACAAACAAACAAACAAACAAACAAACAAACAAACAAACAGAGATGACTCCAACAGTAAATGCTAAAGTTTAGGACAACAGTCAACACCATACCACATTTTAGCTTAATATCTGCAAAAATGGTTGATAAATAGATATTTTTTGTGTTTGTTTTTAAGCCCAATTGGTTATAGATATATTGAGTTGGATTGACTCCTAAAGTTAATTTGTTCATTTTAGTTTGTGATATTATCATATGTCGTAGACCTCAATAAATTATATATATTATTTATTGCTAATAGTCAGACAATGTTGATCCTTGCAGTTAATGACAACATACTGTATTAAACACAAATCGTGCACAATCGTATAACCCTTAAAATATAAATTGGGGATCAATCTCCACTACTAACACACTATATTTTAACTTTTTAGCTTAGTGTCTATAAAATTAATGAGTGTTACGTATGCTTGCCGTTGCTAAGATCGCTTTCCTTTTGTGGCCATCTTGAATCAAGTTGACTCTAAAAGTTGATCAGTTGTAGTTGCCACAGCGGCAACTTCCTAAAATKTTTGATACAATCCATAAAATTGATTGATTCATGAGTTATTTTGTTTGTAAATGAAAACACCTTTGCCTTTTAATTAACCTTCAGTGTTGCTCACTTTTTTATTGGCATCCAGCATCAAGGCATCAAATCAACTTTTATTTTAAGCTTCATGCAATTTCCACCTGCTATAACTCTTCTTACTGCAGAAATAAGGTTAAAAATAAATCATAAAATAAMTAAAAATGAAATCAAATAAAAAAATGTCCTCAAAGCAACATCATAAAAACATAATCATGGAACTATTTAGATTTTTTGTTTTTGTAAGTTTTAAATTTTTGTTTCCCCTCTTTGCTGACAGAAGACTACGTGTCACTTAAAGTAATAGTAAAAAGGCGCCTGCCAAGCTAAAGCTGGCAGACGCATACCAGACCTTCACTTAAAAGGCTGTGTCAGGGGTTAAGTGGTCATGGAAAAGGAGGCAGAGAGCCGCCGCTGAAGTTATTAGGCAGCATAGTTTCACTCGTCAGCAGGTGGGAGGTGAGATCTGCTGTGACGAGCAGGTGCTGCCCAGGGCTGGAGATCACAGCTGAACGTTAGACTGTGATAAGCCCAACGCCACTTAAATTACACCACCAGCACCGATTTGACCCCGCATGCTTYGTATGGTGAGACTAAAAAGTGCAAAAGATGGAGGGCCAAGTGTGAGAAATAAAACCTGAGAAATGAATGTGAATAAGGGTGGGTTATTGTCTTTTTGTTTCCTTCCAGTAGCAAAGTAATAAAGTTTGCACTAGTTGCTTATAGCAGAAGCACTAGGTAAGGTCCAGGAATAGCATCTAAGGGCACGTATTTTGTGTTTACTGTGTCTCATCCTTTAAACCTTCCTTAACTTCAGACATCCACTCTAGCTGTTGATTTGTCCTCATTGCGTTTCAGAGTGTGGGGGTGGATAGAGGCTGCCAATAAAAATGGAAGATGGAGACCTATGAGGTTTTCTGAAAGTCAAGCGCTCATCCAAAAATCTGGCATCAAGCCATAGAGTTCAAACTTCAGTGTTTTGTCTGTACGCGTTGTTGACACATGTTAACGACATTTTGAAAGAAAAAAAAGGTGGCATGAAGGGCACGCTACAGGATGAAAGTGGCAGAGTGAGAAGAGGAGGAAAGAGCAGGGGCGGATGCATTTATTTGATGATTACCATTTTATTTATTTATTTTTTTGTAATCTAAAGAGATCCCCCAGAGACACCAGCTCCCGCTGCACTTCCAACAACCCAAAATCCTAAACAAACAAAAGGTAGAAGAGTCAAGGAATGAAAGTAGAAGAAACAAGGGAAGCTTTGAGGATTTGGAGAGGTGAAATATTGATCATCCATTGACAAACACAATAGAAATTTTAGACGTGATGTGAGAGGCTGCCATTCATAATTTATCAGTGGGCCAAATGCCAGGGACGTTGGGGTGTGGACAAAGGGAAGCACTGAGTATTGATTGGTGAAAGGGCGCAGAGAATGTGTGTGTGTTGGGGGTGGTCCCCAGATAGAAGAGATAGTAGATGGGTGGGGGGCAAGCAAGATGGGGATTGGTATAAGAGTTGCAAAGGGATAGGAGCACGTGGAGACGAAGTAAAGGAAAGCCATTAAGGATGCCAGTGTTACTAGACACTGGCAGTGACAGAGTGCACAATAAATACTGTAAGTGTAGGGATTGGAAGAGAGAGACAGAGAGAGAGAGAGAGAGAGAGAGAGGTCAACACACATCCCCCTCCGCTAACACCCCCCTTTACACCATGCACCACCCGTCTCCCTGCGCCACCCAAATCAATATGACCATGTCAAAACATAAAATGCATGCTTTTGCTCTTAAGTAAAAGGTGTCTAAGATTTTTAAAAGCATTGATCCAGTAACGGGTCGATGAAAATCAAGGCATATTTTCCTGTGCAAAGAGGGGTAATAACACTAAGCTGATAATGGCACAACAGAAGGAACCCGAGTGTGTCTGTAAAGAGTGCGCCGGTCAGATTACGGCACTCCACTCCACCGGGAGAGGTCACAGGAAAGGGGCAGGTCAAGGATTTGAGCTTTCACGGCACAAACTAGCTCTGAGATTTGTCTACAGGGAGACCAAGCAATGGAGGATGAGCTGATAGTACTGGACTTTCACTGGGAGCATCTGCCTGAAACATTTTACACATTAAGGTGAGGAGTACCTAAACCAGAAGTCCTGTTGACTCTGGGGGAATGAGTTCCATCAAACACAACCAAACAGAGCAGAAAATTCCTCTTTTGCATTGCTAACCTCACCGAACCAAAATATTTTACGGGAAGGCCTTTGATTGATATAGCTCCTGTCAATCATCATATACTGCTGGAGTATTTTCATGTCGAATTTTAGACTTAGCTCTTATTTCTTTTTACATGAATTGAAGTTTTTTGTGAGATTTAAATACAATATATTTACTGAAGGTAAGAGAAAACCAGTTTGCCATCACTGGGGTCACAGCATTGCATGTAAAAGGCCAACGTTACAGACAAGGCACAAACAAAGACAGAGGAAAACACAAAGGAGGAAAAAAAATGTTCCACATTCAGAAGCAAGCATTGTCCCAACCACAAGAAGGGCTCTGCCAATGACACATTCATGGTTTCCCTGATGATGCACCAGTTAGCACAACTGCCACACAAAGGAACATTACAGAAAACAGCAAAGCATCAACAGTTTGCCTTATCCTAGGGCGTGGTCATGGGAACATTCATCTATGCGTAACCACAGAGGCATGAATGACACTGTATTACTATGATGCAAGGAAAAAATGGGCATGGAGTACTGACCTTTCTCTTGACCCTTTAGTATTTCACAGCTCATAAATCAGTCTCTCATCACCACCCAGAAAATACTTTTATAACTGGACAAATGTCATCAACTTTCTGATTGCGCTTAGTTTTAAGTCTCTAGAAAGGTTAAATTTGAGGCTCAGCACAGACACTGGCACTCTTACATTGACTGGGTGTTCAGACACAAAGCTCTAGGTGGCAGCTTACCAGAGTCTTAGAATATACAATCACAATAAATAGGTGAATGAGTCGCGACATCCATCAGTCATGCCCATATTGGTTGACGAGCAACTAATCTATTTGTTGGCGCATGAAAGTGTGGTTTATTTGAGCAGACAAAAATAAAGTTATCTCTTTTTCTGTACGGCACAGGAACAMGTCACATGCACCAATACATGCACCAGTCCAGGTTCCACAATATAGAATTAAAGCACTCACATTTCAACAAACAGTGAATTGCTAAATATTTTTATTAAAAAAGTTGTCTTCTGCTGTATTTTTCTTAAAAACATGGCTTGCCAAAGTTTTAACTAAAACGGTAAAACAATTTAAGTACTTTTTTTGCACATCTGATTTTTTAGGTTTTAGCATACCATTATGTAATTCATAACATTGTGAGTCAAAATGTGATTTGCAACAGTTTTGCACATTTTTTCAGTGCAGAAAAACACAAACCACTATGACATAACTCAGTGCCACAACCATTTATATTATTTTTTTCCCTGGTAACATACAAGCCTGTCCAAACAAAACATAAAGAAGATGAGCTTTAAATTGTTGCTTTGTAACATACAATAAACCCCAAGGGGGGAACTCTTTCACAGAACAAGCCACTCGTTGGTTTTATGTGACCGGCAAGTTGTCAAAGTGGTGACAGTGGTCACTGTAACCTGATGTTGAATACATGTTTTTGCTGTTAGCCCTAAATCTAACCAACAGTCCATGCTAAAAACATAAAATAATAATAATAATAAAATTTAAAAAAACATGCTATTTTAGTTATTTTTTTTACCTCAAAGAACCACTTGCTTTTCAGGCAGGCTTAGTGAATACAGAATAGAGGTCATCAAACAAACAAACAAACAAACAAAATAAATAAATGAATAAATAAATAAATAAATAAATAAATAAATAAATAAATAAAAATTGGCAACATTTTGAGTTGACAAGGTCTGACCAGACCACTTCTCTGACTCGTGACAAACATGTAAACAGTTCATATGGCTGATTTAAGTCTGATTGTGTGTGATCTGTTGACAGTGTGGCACACGAGAATGTGGGAAATTAAAGCTGTCAGAAAGATAATCTGGTCACCTGATCTACACTCAGGGGAGGCACTGATAGTCATGCTGTGCCACCGTGTGTCATATGATGAGGGGGGCCAAGTGGCAGGTGACTGACTCACCCCTTCCTAATGGACAGATGACCATAACACTTAGAAAACCCACAGGAGTGGAAGAGTAGAAGGAGAAGAGAAGGGTAAAGTTACTGAGGATAAGTAGACAAGGGTAAGGCTTCTATTTGATCCCTCATTTTATGTGATTCTCGATAAACGTGAGTCTGAAGTAAGGTGGTGAGGGAGGGGAAAGAAAGAGAGGTACTATGTTTCACACTGCAGGCTAGAAGGATCTCTGCTGGTGCTCCAGCGACACTGTGTGAAACCAGCAGGTATGGAAACACAGTTTGACTCTTCCACATGTTAGTGGGTGAAGGCATATTAACATAAAGTAAAAAGAAATTAGTGTGCTTAAGCAATTAACCACCTAATAAAAATAAAACAATATATATATTCTCAATATATCTCATGCCTTTCACAAAAGGGTTTTACCAAAATTGCTCAGACTCTCATCTCACAGAACAAAACATCTCCCTCTCCTTCTTTTACTGTATCAGTAGCTTGAGCCTCATGTGGAAACAAAGCTAAATGACAGCTGTCAGTACAAAGAATGCTACAAAAACTCATCCATGTTAACATCTTGTATAACTGCAGTCACACATGATGATTAACCAAAACAGATAAAGGTCCTAGGAGCATGCCAACCTGCTCATAAATGCAGATGTTATGCAGATGGTTTAATCAAGGGACTAACAGATGTTTTTAGGCTGCCCACTTTCATTAAAATCTTGCCACARCAGCTCAAAACCAAAGATTATTCTTGAAAGTAGGATATGAAAAGCACGTTAACTTATTAAGGAAATGAAATTGTGTACATTAGACAGGGCCGTGTTCAACTAGCAGCAAACATTTTGCCAGCAAGGCCAGGGCGTAATAAAATCAAAGAATCACGGCTTAATTGGATTGCACTTAAAAAGGATCATGCTGACAAATGTGATTGTATTGAGCCCCTAATGCGTACACCTCTTTCAAGACTGCTTTAAATCCGATGAAATTGAAATACCCCGGGCTGCTGACCGCTTCCTGATACAATCTGTCAGCCAACAACACAAGAACATGCAAAGAGGAGGAACAAGAGGACATAAACAAAGGAAGCAGGTTATCAATTTAGACCTAACACGCCGGGACAACGGCTCCCTTAAAGCTGTGTGGATCTCTCACTCGCCTTGAAATAAATGCTCGCTTATAGGGTAAAACAAATGGAAAGTGAAATAAAGAAAACAGTCTTGTCCTGCCAAGTGTGCCTGATGTCCTTGTTTGAGCCCATAAAGTGTGAGGGGATGCTGGAGAAAATGGAGCACTTTGTGTTAAATTTGAAGTTCAATTAGGATGCAAAGCATACAAAAAAAGATGCACTCGTAATATAATATAATATAATATAATATAATAT
>NW_013952448.1:1624166-1628574 GCF_001266775.1 Austrofundulus limnaeus
ATATAATACTATATATTAAATTACAATATAATCCCACTTGTATTGCTTTTTAAAGCTTTTAGACCAACCACATACCCTGTTGTGTGTTTGTATAAAGGCTATAAACACACAACAGGGTATGAATATGCAATATATACATATATATATTGTTTTTTTTCACTTTTATACAGCTCATTTGTCAGATCCCACCAAGTAAAGTGCAATGAGAGGACTTTTTGTTATGACTCAGTGCTATAAAAAGGAACTGAAATCAGAAAACATTTACCCATAAAGAACCATTCAGTCTGCTTTTCTTAAGAACAAAACATACTACAATGACTTGAACTACAGTGATAGAACCAAAAAAAGGAGCATCTTACAAATTGAAAATCATGTATATGACATTAAACAACTCCCTCCCTCAACACCTTAATCTTGTTTAGTAGTAGTTGATGAAAACAGTGTTCTTGAATTGTAAAACACTAAATATCAATGCACTCCTTGCATTTACACTATGTTTCACAAACAAGCCTTTCCCATCACATACATATGCAAGCAAACAAAAATAGATGGTGCACTGTTGGACTGCTGATATAGAAACAAACAAAAAAGTAATGTGCTTGCTATTTTTCTTGTCATTAGTGTGTTTGCTGCTGAGCAGATCTGTTCTCTCTGAGGTAATTCTCCAGAGGGACCACTAGGGGAGCTTTCAACCTCCTTTTSAGCAACCCTGAACACACGGTTCAAGCAAAGCTAGAAATACTATAGAGGAGGATGAATACACATAAGCACATGCAGAAAGCAGGGCACGGGGAGGTGTGCAGAGAAAGACGTGATCTTGTGTCCCTCAACAGAGGAGGAATTTGTTGTGCAAATGGACATAAATTTGTTTTGCACCTTGTCAGCTCATCACTATCCAGCCATCCTCTCACAACTGACACCGATGTGTGACTTGAACAAACCAGCATCCTATTGTACTAAAACCTGGCATAGTGCTGGGAATACTCTACGCCCCAAAGTACAGAACACACCTCCATTATGYATTACACATCTAAGATATTTAAGCTCTTTGTGAGAGTTAAGTCTTGGAGCTGTGCCTTGTCATTCTGTGGGGGATGATAGGGAGCTTTAGTCATGTCTGTATTAGCRGGATGACTTCCAAAGCCTCTGGGATGGGGTGTTACAACTGCTAGCTCCAGTCAGTTCCTGCATTGATACCAAAACTCTGTGCTGCTCTGAGCACCAGATCAGAACCCAAATAGGCCTTGCATTAAAGGGGATAAGCCATACCACAGGGACGGACTATTCACCAAACAAGAGCAAATTGAGCACCCTAAGGTTTATTGTGAGTCAAAATAAATTAGAATGCATTGGCTCAGGAGTCCAACTTATGGATGGAGAAACTTTGTGTTCTGTTCAGTGCTTCAGGGAAAAAAAAACAGGTTGGATAAGACAGTGTTTATTTCTTTGTTTATTTTTTAAGGGAGGCAAAAAGAGACTTGATACCTGCAAACATATACCAACATAAATTTCAGGACACGTGTCGTCTTCAGAGGTGGGAAAAGCAGTGTTTTCCCCCTCTTGTTGCAGAACATGGTTCTTGTTCTAAGATAAATACCATCCATCTGTCTGGTGCTGTATGGCGGCGGTGCRTGTGCCAACCCTGCAGGAGATACTTAGGTCTGTGTGTATATTTTCATAGTCTGATTGAAGTAAAACACAGCCTTTAATGTATCATTTCAAGTGAACACAGTGCCCAAATGAAAACACACACACCTACAAGCCCCACTTAATTGAAGGCTACAGGTTTTCACATAGCAGACAGCTTTTTTCTTCTCCTTTCTTTTTTTTTCCAAGCGAGAAAAACAGAGCACTTTTTGAAATCAATATTCTCTACTTGTTTTGCTGCAAATTAAAGCTGTCATTCTCTGGCTGATGTCACGAGGGACCAGCACTGAGAGACAGATAGGGGTAAGAACTGCAGCAGCAAAGTTTTATATTTCAAACATAAAACAGATTGAAATGTAATCCTGAATTATCTCAAAACTGACTGAAAGGGAAAAGAGAGGAAATGCATTTAGACCAAAAAGAATTGTGTATGCTACCTCTGTTTTCTGACAGCACAGAATGAAAAAGAAAAGAAAATTACAGATGAGTAAAACATGAACAAAATGTCAAAAGTTCCTGATGCATTTTACTTCAAGATATACAACAGTGTTATCCATTGTCTACAAGGCCTTAGTGCTGACATACTTTCCATCTGTAGGAGAGAAATTTCATTGGTGCGTTTGTTTTTCATCCTCCATCTCACTAACATGCAATTGCCTGCAGTTATTCTACATAACATGCAATTTACACACAAGACTGCACACTTCTGAGTCTGCTCCGGTAAGACTGGGACTGAGCTTTGCCATAAAAACAGATACCCTCCTCAGGAAGCTTTGTACTGCCTAAAAACCTCAATTAGGTTCATCAATATTTGATGGAATGGCTCTGATAAAGTCCCCCACCCCCACCCCTCCAGTGCCTCTGTGCTGGCGTGGTGTCTTTAATTGTTGGCCCAAAGCACTGGAGACAGACAAAACATTGTTTGCTCAGTAATGGATGGCTATGGCCCTAACATAATATTGAGGCTGGCTTTTGTGCATGGCTGCCACACTGGTTGCCTGCAGTGAAAGTGGAAAAGGGAGGGTGATAACTGTATCCCCCAATATGATGCACCACAGTTTGTCAGTTCATGTTGGACAAAAATAAATAAATAAAATAAACAAAACACAAACATTGCTGTTTCATGTCAGCACTGTGGTATTTTGTTTCCTATATGCCTCCAACTATCAAATTAAGGAAAATCAACACCATCATATCAAGCATTCCAGGAAAAATACATTCATATTAAATAAAGTATATGATTAAATTGTTTAAGACTTACTCAGTGCTGTCATAAGATTAAGGACACATGAGGGAAACAGGAGAGATAGTCCTCTGACTCCTCCTCTGTCTTTATCCTTCCTCTGGAGTCTTTTTAACTTTCACCTTGGCAAGCAGCGATCACATTCTGTGCTCTTCTTCCAGGATTCCTGAGCTGTCCTATAAGAGGTGCCTTCACTGGGGGATTCCTCTTCATTGACTTTCTGTGTAAATTAATTTTAATAGCCAACACTTGGGGCCTGTTGTCATGGTCCCTTCTTTCAAAAGCGGCAGGCTCTGTCACGCCCTGCCATATTTCTCCACTCAGGATGTCTGGGCTGTTTTCCAGGGCTATTGGAATAAGAACTGACAAACCTCTTTCGAGGTCCCAAGGAGATAATATCCTGTCATTTCTGATTTGCGTAGCAATATTTAAAATTTCATGACATGACATTAGAATTTAGAGCACTGCTGCTTATATAGGACAAATGTATACAAACAAACATGTGCAGACCCAGAGCAACCCCCCTCAGCTCTCATGCTTTCTTTGCAAAAACAAATGTGTGACTGCCACTCATTAAGATAATCAACAAACAGTTTAAAGCAGATTTGTTATCAAGTTGGCTCAAACACAGAATAGCCAACAAAGCGCCATGTTTTAGCAAACGGGGCTGAAGAATGGACCAAAGGACAAAGGGCCGTATAGCATTTCATTTGTTGGATCTGTTTGTGTCCTACTTAAAAAGCTGCAGTGGGACTCAATTAGTCTGGAACCAAGACGAGCAGATAAATTAATTTATTAATGAACACACAGCAGATTGGAGATGAGCTTACTCATTTGTTCAGGGCTTGGTGAGGTCAAAGCATTCTTCCACATTACCAGGCTTTCACAGGGAGTGGGATGGCCTAAACTGGAATTATGTAATGTTGRATTTTTAAATGTTCTGGGGTGGTCTTGAGAGAGTAAAATAATAATAAGAAGAATGAAAATTACATAGTTTAACAACTTTGAAACAAAGTTTTAAAACACTCTTTACAGTTGCATAACAAACACATAATAACAGGTATATGAACAAACTTCCAATGAACCCAAACACACATAAACATGTACATACATCATCTCTATTCTCTGTGGTAGAGCATATTTGGCACATTAAAAATAAATTCATTCAAAGGCAATTCAGGAAAATGTTTGGTGATGCAGGGCAGAAATACCATCTGAGCTCTGGGAATTGTAGATTGCTCCTCATTTCCCCAAGGCATTCTCTTTGTCTATCTATTTGGTGTGATTAAAAATACAATGATGAATGCATATTTCTTCCAGATGAATAACTTGAAGGGGTTGGCAGCAGATGAATCAGAAAAGAGTGTTTTGGTAGAGAAAACTTGCCAGGTCAGACAGTTTCACAGTCACATCCTCTGTTAAGCCCGGCTTCCTCAGCAGTGGCAGGGAGGGAATGCATATGTGTGTGTGTGTGTGTGTGTGGGTGTGTGTGTGTGTGTGTGTGTGTGTGTGTGTGTG
>NW_013952448.1:1628586-1630438 GCF_001266775.1 Austrofundulus limnaeus
GTGTGTGTGTGTGTGTGTGTGTGTGTGTGTGTGTGTGTGTGTGTGTGTGTGTGTGCGTGTGTGTAAAGAGCATCTGGACAACAGTCCACATAACTACATGTCATTCCCTCATCAAAAACATACCCAGTGTTGTCTTGACTCATTCATGCATGTTTGAGATTCCTTGAATCTTCTGTCGTAGCAATGTGGAGCTGCCTAAGCGCTTACTGGTACAAAGAMCCGCCTATTTATACAAAGCACCTCCCTGGAGCTCAGTGCCCAGCTGAATTCCTTCCTGAAACTCAGTCTGCAGCAAAGCTCCCGCTCCACGGAGCACCCCTCCCCAGAAGTATTGTTGTAAGAACATGCTGAAGTGGGAGTGTTCGAAACGGTGAGAGCTTCTTAATGAGACAGATGCCAATTTTCTATGATGATATGATCAGAACAACTGAAGGTAACATAGTTTCTTGATTGTTATACTGAATTGACCCATGTGCCTGGAAAATACATAATTCCCCCCACCCCACCCCCACACCACACCCTCTTAAATCATTACCTAAATTTTAAAACAACAATCATGAAAACACCAGCTAATACTTTTATTTTATTTTAAACTATTGTGCTGCAATTTATTAGATTGACTAAGAGTAGTTCTGCTCTTACTTTAAACAAAATATACAACATGTACCTGTGTTATGAGTTCACTAGCATATACTGTATGCATGCACCATACATTCGGCCAACTGGATTTCAAACACGGGCAAAACCCCTCCTTTTAACCACACCATCAATGACTGAAGACGCTCTGGGCTTGGGAAAAAAAAAAACACATTTGAGGCCCAAAGCCCCAGCAGAACCTGATCCTGGAAGGGCTACTGACTGCCCCCCCCCCCCCCCCCCCCCCCCACACACACACACACACCAACCCACGCTCATTGCCCTTATAAACCAGTCGAAAAAGAAGGCCCTCCTCTTCTTACATGTTAGCTTCAGACAGCATGCTTCTTACTGCCTCAAAGCTTTGATACCAAAATGGTCCAGGAAGCCTCTGTCTTAAAAAAATGCCCCAGTAGACACTGATTCTGAGCATAGAGTGAGCAAAACCACCCTAAAAAAACTTGGGGGTTGGAAACGAAGAAAACACAAGGGATCTACAATATCACTGGGGGGAACCAAAGAATGTATAGAAAGATTTTATGTGATTGTTGAACAAAAATGTGAGAAAACATTCAATTAAAATGAAATATTTTTAATATGAATAATTAAAAAATATAATTATGGTTTATTCATAAACAAAATCTTTATATTTAAATGACTCACAAATAGTGCAGAGTACGGAAAGAAGGAGAGGTAAAGCAAGGCCTGAGCAATATTGATCTCCTCTGACTYCGAAGGTCTTTTTAGATTAAACAAAAACAGCAACAGTAACTAGCAGGAAGTAGGATTCAAAAATTCAAGGATTCAAGGATATTTATTTGTCATTCCCTCAAATACAAACATCAGATGTTCATGAAAAGCAACAACACTGGTTGCACAGATCCCGATGTTCAGTGTGAGCAATAAAGTGAAACAAAAAAAAATAGTACATWCAATTTTAAATATAAACACAAACAAGCATCAACAGCTACAACATTTAGTGTGCAAAGACAGACAGTATGTGCAAAACTCTTAAGTCATTCCTCATAGCTTTACCACCCATCATTGAAGGAAACGTCTAAAGATAATGGATAAAGACATGTTCGTATTCTTATCCTAAATTTCTCTTACTTTTGTTCGTACGAAGGGTTCGTACGAACACGTCACGTCAGATTCAACAAACTCTTCTATCTTCAGGAAAAGTGTGTAAATGAATTACACCTGTTCGTGTCCAGCT
>NW_013952448.1:1631565-1635553 GCF_001266775.1 Austrofundulus limnaeus
GTCTGTGGGAGGAAGCCGGAGTGTCCGGAGAGAACCCACGCATGCACGGAGAGAACATACAAACTCTACCCAGAAAGGTAGCGTTCAAATCCTGGGCTGGGATTTGAACCGGCAACCTTCTTGCTGAGAACCACCGTGCTGCCACATTTTTATTTAAAACATTATTTGTTGATACTAACCCTGTTTGTTAGCAGACAAATGGTAAGGCATCATCACAGTTCAAATATATTTGACTAGTTTAGCTGACACTAGTCACAACACAAGCTCCAATTACTAATGTTTGTAAAATGTTACATAAAACAATTGGGATTTTTTAAAAATATTATTCAAATTGTAACTTGGGCAGCACAAMGGCTCAGTGGTTAGCACCGATGCCACACAACAAGAAAGTCCTGGGCTTGATCCCYGGTTCAGACCTGGGGTCTTTCTGTGYAGAGTTTGCATGTTCTCCTTGTGCTTTTGTGGGTTTTCTCTGGGTACTCTGGTTTCACCCACCCCCAAAAACATGTACAATAGGTTGCCTTCAGGCKGGCCTCCCTTGAAAAAAAGGTCTGCAATCTCAACAGGACTTGCCTGGTTAAATAACAGTAAATAAATAAACTTCAAGAAACAGATTAGGCTTAAGTGATGTTTTTAATAATTTTCGTTTTTTAGCATTTACCTGAGTTTAAATTGTATGTATTTTTAATGACTTTGAACTTCTTCAAAATTTGAGACATTTTGCTCTTAAAAGTGCAATTCAAACTTTGATTACAATGACATTGTGTATACTGCATGTGTGTGCATATATAGTTTTTGTGTAGTCATTCATGTGGGACTGTCAAATGTATTAAGACTTCATCTTGGTTTCTTATTCATGTAACTGAGTTTATACTCACTTTCAATAAAATTATTATACTAGGCACTACATAGTTTCACTAATAGTCAACATATTTGACAAAATTGCTGTTCTCCCTTGTTTTACTTGTTACACCCCCACATAATGTTGGGAATGTGAGCAGTATGTCAACAATGTCACTGCAAGTTGTGTGCTTAGTGTGATATTTTAACAACTGGAATGTAACCACAATATTTTCTGTCTGCATTCTGCATTTGMGTTTTCACATCCAGGGTGTTAAAACAAACCTAACCTAGAAGTTTTGTCATTGTGGTTTATTTGGTCTGGTTCYGTCAGTAGGTAAGCATCTCCCTTTGAGACTCAAAACAGAAAACACTGTTTTTATTACTTTAAGAATTTCAAATCTGTTAATTGCTTTAAAGTTTATGAGTTTCTTTATGGCTGATGTTGCATTTTCTGTGGTACAGCAAACTCAGAAAATATATATACTACCACTTAATCTTACCTAAATTGCACAATATTTTTTTACTAGAATAAGAACACACACACAGCGTAATTGTTAAATTGCTACAGATTTAAATTATCAAACATGTGCATTGCTGTCACTCAACATCAAACAAATCTGCATGATCTCCAATTTAACTTCTCAAATACTTTGGTAATGTTACCTGCATCATCATCATATGGAGCACAAATAAGGCATAAGTGCCTCAACTTGATGTTTTGTGAATGTCAGAGCAACTTAATCTCAAAGGATTTAATGGCTCAACATCAGATTGGATTACATTACTTCCTGCTTATTCCTTGATTTAGGATGATTTCCTGCTCATTCAGCACCACAGACTTTGGAAAGATGCAATGACAGGAACTGAAAACGTGACTCAGTTCAAAAGATAAGAAAATATAGATTTCTATCTCATCTTTGTGCCATTTGTGAAGGTAATATCTATTCTGATATCGGCTCTCAACAAGTCAGTTTGTTACTGAATTTGGAGCTTTGTAGATGGAAGACAGTGGTCTAAAGCACAAGTTTTTTTATTAATCAAACAGAAACTAAACATAATGTTGTCATGTTTGAATGAACACCCTGGTGCTTTTCTGCAACATTTTGTGATGGTAATGCTACAAGAGAGATATGTATGTATTATTTTTCATCTATGGCAAACCGCTGAGATCCTGCAGTTACATTTTTGTGAGACACTCAACACAGCAAGGGGTTTTTATGATCAGCTGTTCAGAGAGATCCAAATCCTACTACTAAATAAACAATAAAAATGCTGTTCATACTTTACAATGTCTTCTTTCTAGGTAATAATTAATTTTAATTTCTATGTACATTTCTTTTTCTCATAGGATATGAGTTTATTTTATTAAATGCATACAATTACAGCTTCTAGAAATATTGTAATTGTGTTCATCAACTAGAATTTTGCACTACAGGCTAAAACATGTTTGTTTGCTGGTTGTAAATTTTGCTTAAAGTATAAAAATAAAAGTAATGTAAAGGAAAAAAAACCAGACAAAACAAAAAAAGAATACATTGAAGACAAAAACTTAGGCTGCGTCCAAGGGACTACAGTGTACCCCCACATCCCCAAAACACAATTTCAAAAGGCATTAATGACTATAAAATTATGTTAAAATGTTGAGGTCATCAAAATACTCCAGTAAAGTATAAATTACCAAAATTTCTACTTAAGTAAAGTTTCAAATATTTACTTTGTTACTTGACACATCTGTATTGAAGTAAACAGAACAACAATCTAATGCACTTTTATTATTGAACAAAATAAAAACAAATGAGTAATTTTATATCAAACTCTTAAAAAAACAATGTTTACTCTATACAGTATTTGTATGTGTGTAACTTTACAGAAGCATACAGTAATTTACTTTTAAGTGATCAAATATACGTTGAGACCAAGAACTGAAAACAGATTTCTAAAGAATAAGGAAAATGATGTCAAAAAGGAGCTTTTGTAAACATTGCATGCTTTATGATTATGATTCTTGAAAAGTCACAGCGAACGGCTGGATACTCCGCACATTTCCATCTCTATTATGTTGTTCAGGCATTGTGACGGAGTGCTGCAGCTCATCTTATATGCAGTGATCCAGCAAACTACCCGCCCTGCCTCCGCTGCACCACCAGCCTTTGATAAGAACAGAGGGAAATTAAAATCACGAACCTGAATTATGAATCCAATGAAAGGAAAGTCTCCGAAGGCTCTTTCTCAACGCTGCCTCTTATGGATTTTTTTCTACATCTCTTTTGGCCTCCCTCCCACTTAACTTTGGTTCTTTATTTTTCTTTCAATCATGGCGTTTTTATCTGTTTTCATTTCCTTAACCTCGTCTTCCTTTTTTACTTTTTTATTTTGTTGAAGAAGCTTCAACTGCTAGCATATTCTGTTAGAGCTAGACAGACTGAAGGAGAGAGAAGGAAAAAAAAGTTTCAAATGATGATAACACACAGTTTGATAAAACTGACAAGGGACTCAATTAAGCCTTTCCTGTCAAAGCAAGAGTGATATTTTATTAAGTGGCAGCGTGCCACTCGATGGGTACATCAAGCGACACATCTGCAAACGCAAAGGCTGCACCAGCCGAGTAACAGGGACATGTGTTCACACTTTCACGAAACATCAGTTGAAGCTCACTTCATCACATCAGCTTAAAAATTAAGAACCCCGCGATATTATGATGCTCATTTACTTTTTGCGCGCACTGCCGGGAGAATTAGAAAGAGACTTTTGCGAGCTCACTTTCTCTGCCCCGCTTTTTATTTTAAACATATCCTAGCACAAACTCTTCTTGTGTTAGTTTTGTCACGATATCACAAGAACAAGTGCAACCACGATTCTGCCACCTCTGAAAAGCAAACAGGCAAAAGATCGCTACACATCCACTGGGGCATTGGGGTGAGCTTATTTTGTTGTAGCTTCTGTTTACAAGATTACTGATTTAGTCTAATAAAAGATTAAACCAGGCAGAACTGAAGTTCTGAGACGTCTATGAATAGTCAAACAGTTTTTTTTAAATAAAACATTTAGTAAAAAATGGGAAAACTTTAAATGTTTGACTCCACACTAGATTGTTATAAAACATACTATCAATTATGCTGAACTACCCCAAAAACAAGGTATATAT
>NW_013952448.1:1636275-1638126 GCF_001266775.1 Austrofundulus limnaeus
ACACACACACACACACACACACACACACACACACACACACACACACACACACACACAAACTATAAATGGGTGCGCACATGAGTTTACACATTGTTATACACAAGTTTTGAATCTCCGCTCCAACTTGCCCGCAGTATGTCTGGGATGTTTGTGTATGTTTCTTTTGCCTTCATCTCCACAAATGCGTGCCTGTGTGTATAGCGAAGCTGACACTTGGTTGTACAGGAGCTCACCGCTGACCATACATAGTCTGTTTAATCTAGAACAAAAGCTATGTTGGAGCACACAAAAGGCCAGGTTCAAAGGCATTGCAGGCATCAGGAGCCCAGGCCTAGATACATGAAACAATCAGTGTTAACTTGTCTACAGCTAAGAGGGCTGTGATGCACTACAACAATGCTCTGTCTGCCCAACTGCAGGCAGAGTCTGTCCACATAGGCAAGATTGAAGCATCGGATAGACCAAACAGTGTTAATGATTAGTGTAAAACAATGYAATTTTTTATAACGTTCTTACTATTTAATATGTTGCTCACCATGCAAGCAATGATTTATGTATGCTGTTTTCAAAGGAAAATACAGTACAATGCCCTGTTGGTGGTGGGCTGAATGGAAGAGCTAGTTTCTGTACATCTGAATTACAACCATAGGACAGACAGGCTGATAGGATTAATAGTGTGGCAAGTGGCAGAGCAGCTGCAATGATGAGTAAAATTAAAGCATCAGTGTTCTTACTGCTGATGAGGGGAATCAATGATAAGTTCTTGGCTTTGAAACTTATTCAGTGTCTTTCTCTGTTGAGTTATAAAATGTATCCTCAGGCATGCATGGGGTTTTTCTGGCCTCTCCAGTTTCCTTCCAGAGTTGAAAACCATGCATGTTAGGTTAATTGACAATTCTAATTTGACTCATATGAGTGTGTGTATGTATGGGTGTTTGTTCTTATGTGTGCCTGTAAGGGAATGGTGATCTGTTCAGGGTGTAACCCCCCTCTTGCCCATTGATTGCTTTGGACAAGCATATATGTATAACACTGAACAAAGTGCTGTGTGTATGTAAAATGGATGGATGAGTAGATGAATGGACTAAAGGATGGATAGCAGCTACGATGAAAAAAAATGGAAAGTAAATATTTAAAGAAAAGCATTTTTGAAGCAAAAATAAAACCTTGTTTGTCTGTATTTCATATAGTGGAAGCAAACTAGTTGGATTCTGCAGCCATCCATCCATCCATCCATCCATCCATCCATCCATCCATCCATCCATCCATTCATCCATCCATCCATCCATCCATCCATCCATCCATCCATCCACTGTCTTGCTGTGGAGACAAGCATTGGGTACAAATTTAAATAAGAGTTTATCAGATGTGTTAATTTGAAACAAATTTCCTATCTTCCCAAGAACCTTTCCAAGACCCAGTCCCTGTTTGACATACTGTAGGGGATGTTGAATTTTGACCTTCAGCAACACTGAATATGGCAGCAGGTGGACATGATATTCTGGCAAAATTAGATTTTATGTTGAAAACTGTCCAAACACAGAAACATTTAGAGCTTGGTCATTCCTCAATACTCCTTTCAGGTTAGGAATAATTACTTGCCTCACATGTTCACTTTGGGTTATAGGATTCTGATTGATGGGCTTACTATTTGATAAAAATAATTTTCAAACATTAAAGCCAGTAATCATGAAAGCATTTGAAGACAAATTTAYATGTGATTTAAAAGTTCATCCAAAGGTACTGGAAGTTGAATTTTGTCTCAAGTTAATTTCAGTTGCAATTTTACTGGAACAGCAAAATAATAAAAAGAACTAATACTGAATCTAAGTGATACTGAAGATATATATA
>NW_013952448.1:1639027-1645991 GCF_001266775.1 Austrofundulus limnaeus
TATATATATATATAGGACCTAAAGGGCCTCTAAATTAAACATTAATCAAACTAAGCCCGAAACGAACTGACAAGGATCTTGGCAATCTGGAAACCATCTGGAAGACATGGCTGTCAGTCACAGGGAGGTGAGAAAGGCTGACGAATGAACCCTGAATTAACCTCACATAGATGTGGGGAAAGAAGGGGAAATGGAGAACAAGACAAATAAAAAGATGAAAAAAAGAAAACATGAAAAATCAAAGAACACAAAGTTGATGAGTCTAAAGTTTACATAGACACAAATGAAAAAAAAAGTTCTTAATTTCTAAAAAATAAGGAAGAGTGTGTTTTGATACCAACATAAAGTTGCAAGAGAACTTAATTGGCTTTAGTGAAGCAGATTGTTTCTATTCAATCATACTTTCTCTCTCACACACAACACATACAGTATTTGTGTGAATGCTATGATTTGTTTTTCTTCTGTACATTTTATGGCATATACCTGGTTCCAAAATTGTTCCTTCTTTCAGCTGTTTTCTACAATTTAAACTACTTTGTAGCTATTTTTAGCTAAATTCACCTTTTTGTGATAGTTTAAGTTCCTTATTTGAGCTGTTCAATTCAGAAAACATGTTCTTTCTGCTTCTTTGTTGTAGATTAAGGGTTTTTTGGATAGTTTTTTTGCTACTTTCAGCTATTTTTGTCTATTTTACAACAAACTGTACAAAAACCAAACAATTTTAATATACATGCTTTTTAAATTCAAATACATTCATTTCAAGTGGATCTTGTGGAATCCATGTACCTCATGCTGCCTTCCTGTACCACAAGCTTTGTTGCTGTCAAAAACGTTGTAGTTGACTCAAGTCATGTGCTACGAGTAAGTGAGACCAAAAGCCTAAAATCAGGAAGTTCTCAAAATGGAACAGCCATACCACCAGTCTCATAGGCTGCCATAAGAAACCTCTCCTCTCAGCAGATGGGGACACAGTAACCAGGCGAACAAGAAGAAAACTGACAAGACTGTGATATGAGCAACAAATGATACTTCTACCAGCTCACACTTCACTTTGATACGCTCCCTCCAGTGGTTAGAGTGATTTTGATTTTACCCGGCTGTATTATACTACCTCTTTTTCTACTTTAAAATCCAAGTCTTATTTCACATTGTTCTCCACCTAAGTTATGTATGACAAATGCCTGGGGCCAAATCACCATCAAAGCAGCGCATTGCAGGAACACAGAGTTTCCAAGCTCCTTAGTGATGACAGATGTCACTTTTGAAGTGAGCATGAGGATGAAAGTGGCGGAGATGTGACGGGCAGCATGAGGATAGATTCTCTGCCGCGACCTGTCATCATCAGTGCTGCTGAGGTGTAATAGACGGAGACTGGAAGGGGTCTGGAGACTTAGATGGCCATATTGGGTTTCTGTCTTTGTGGCCAAAAAGCGAGCAGGTCTTTCATGTCATATCCACCTACTCTGCAAGCAGCCAGCACCCAACGTGGCAGCCCATCAGGCAGCCAGCAAGCCGGCAAGCCATCATTCCTATGCAACCCATTTGGGATGGAACTGTCTCCCTCCGTTACACTGGCTGTTCTGCCAGTGCATTCATCAGGGTATAGAGAGAATAACTAATCTAAGGGAACCAGCAGCCCAGAATCAAAGGGCCACTGGCTTCTCTCTTCCTTGTGTGTAGTGGTGCTCACCTGGGTACTATCCCTGGTGTGACAGAGCAAGCAGCAAGAGGACTTGGTAAACAAGGTAGAGCAATGCAACTTTCAAACACAGAGGCAGCAAGTGCGGGGAAACCAAAACAAACTCTTAACTCTGGAAATTCTCAGAACGTTTTCCCTCTGCCTTCCCCACTGTTCCCTGCGTCTTTATTGTGGCTTGATATGTCACCACTGTCTATGTCTCCTACTTACTCAGGACTTCAAGTGGCTGTCTCTATTTTGCTGGGCCATAAATTATTCAGTGCCGTGTGTCTTCTTAGTATCTGTGCTTTCCATTGGGTTGCTATCTTATCCCTTCTTCTGAAAGAGGGGTTGGTGCTTTGAGACAGAGTTTGCAAAAGGTAACACAGGAACTTCAGCATCGACAACCACTTTCTTAGCAGGAGCTCTTGTCAAGTACATATATTTGTTCCAGCACAAGGAAAATATGAAAAGAAAAACAAGAAAAAAGTTGTATCTGAATACAACATGGAAACCAACAAGCTTCACTGCTGCTACTACAACAACGTGGACTTGTATCTGAGCTAAAAATAATGACTGTATTTCACATAGATGCTGTATGTTTTGTTTCCCCTGGAATATTTGGGTGTRTGCGTATGTAGAGCACAAGGAGTCTGCTGTATGTAAATAGCCATATGAGACTGCATAGCATTACTGTCCAGACACTGAAGAGGTGACCTGATCCCAATTAATCACACAATTCCAGGGAGAACTGTCACATCCCATCTCCATCAGCCTTACCATCCTGTTCTGTCTACCTCTTGTCATCGTCTGTTCCTCCACTTCTTTTCTTTTTGTTTTTTTTTCTTTCACACACACACACACACACACACACACACACACACACACACANCACACACACACACACACACACACACACACACACACACACACACACACACACACACACACACACACAAACACCACCCCCTTGTCTTCTCCTGCTTGCTTTTACTCAAACATACAGGGTCTAAAGCTGACAGGTCAGCTGGCATGGGCCATTCGGTCCCCACCTGTCCCCCGGCTTCTTCCCCCAGAAGGTAAAGTGCCAGAAGAATACAGAAGAGACATTTCTATCTTTACAGCAGCTAAAACAGGATGCAGCCTTAGGCTTACCATCCCCCAAAGAGATATTGTGTTTGTAGTGTACCCTGCACAAGTATTTCATGTTTCTTTCAGTCACTTCAACAAACGTACACGGCCATGAAGATGATGACATAAAGATTTGACATTTGTCAATGAAAGATAGGTTGATCTCTTAAAATTTGATGTGATGGTAATTTAATATAGTGTATTCTGATCAAAAATAGCACTAGCCTTATTTCAAATGCAGTGTACATCATCACTACATGTGTAAGCCCTTTGTAGAATATTGATGATGCACTGATGTATCACCCATACCTTAAGACAGAGCCCAGAAATCTAATGAGCATTATTACAAAGGAAATCTGACGTTTTGAATGGATGCCATGCAAATTTATCAGCAGCCTATAATATAACGAAATAGATGTAATAACCAAAAAGTGTGACTCAAGTGTGACCTGGATTGCAAGAAACGAGTCCAATAAAAGCTGTCTGTCGAATCTTCCCGTAACGCTAAAACGGATCACTTCCCATTTTTTTCTGCGACTTTGACAYGAATGAAGATCAAAACACTGGCGTGTCGATGAAAGTGGCGTACCGGATGCAGGAGTCATGTCACAGCTTTGTCTTGATTCATCCTGATATAACCATTTTGAGTATTCCTTTTGAAACGCAGAGAAGTGGCATCTTGTGAAATCACAGAGGAAATCAGGAGACTATCACATGTCGTTATACTACTATTGTTTCAGCCATCTGTTGGTAGACTTTCATGCCATCTTTTCATAATATTCCCTGGTTTTCTCTTGCAAAAACTGTGATTTGAAATGAGAAGTCTAAAAAAACACGAAGTCATTTAACATTATTTGTACATACTGTATACAGTAAATAGTTTTGAAACAATACAAAAGGCAAGACCAAAAAATTGCACTGTTATCTTGAGAAAGTTGAAATAAAACATGGTGTGATACATAGTAAGATGTGTAAACCACTACTACATCTAAAGCAACAATGGTACATATCTGTTTCTTGTACTCTACCTTTTTTTCCCTCTTGTCAGAATAGTTCTTCAACATTAGTTTCCTTTGCTGWTTATGTTTGATTAGGTTTGCTGCAAAAACCTGAAACAAACTTCAGGAACTTGAAAATAGTGAGGCAAGGGGCCTTGCAGTGTTCTCAGAGGTACACAGAAGATAGATAAGCCATTTCCTTGAATTCACCCTGAGAAGAAAAAAGAGGAGAAGGGTAGGTTTGCATTCCCAAAACACCACAYAGTCCCCTCCTCCTACATTGTCTCATGCTCTTCCCTCACCCTTTTTCTGCTGTGTATTCCTTTCAACAATAGAAGAAAAAAAAAGGAATTAAAAAACTGGAACTCTGGGATATGCATTTATGAAAGTAATGAGGCCCCAAGTGGCTTCATCCATCATCAAAACTTGTTAATCATCAGGTGAAAATTTAGAATCCTCAAAGGACAAAAGCCAGTATGCAACAATCAGATACATAGATTCTAAAGGCAGCAACAGAACTGTGGAGACATTACCCTTTATCACAGAGAGGGATTAACTCTTCCTCTAACATGAATAATTTACTGTCAAACTTTTCTTGCAGAAACTTCTCTGTCAAATACACATTTAACATTGAACAAGTGCTATTAAATTAAATCTATATGTATGTCTTTTTTATTTTAACATATTGTGTAAATTGTTTACAGTTCAACTAAATTTACCATTTAATGCATACTATTTGAAGTTTTAAGATGGCAAATTGAAGATGATATTTTTGTTAAAAAAATTAAAAATAAAAAAACTTTGCTCCTCTGAATGACAATGTATTACACATTCTGATGATAAAGTAAGTTCATTGCCATATCTGTATACTGCTTTGTTATGCACATTTACTGACTGGTAAAATGAATATATACTGCAATGGTACTGTAACAAAATTAAAAAAAACATTCAACTAACACAATCACTTGAAGATGTTTGTGTTTTGTTTTGTTTAGAAATGCTTTTGACAACACTCATAAACTAGAAGCACTCGGAGAGTGCAATCCTCCGCCAAGTCCAATTTCCCCCATCCTGTAAYAGAGTAAATGCACAAAAGCAGAGATGGAAACACATTTGCCGAATAAGTTCTGACGTAGTGAACATTTAAGCAGGCAGTACGCATGGGATTTCTTCCTGGTGGAGTCCAATGTGAAAAAAAAAAAGAAAGTCAGACTCATCACCCGACGTTATTCATCGTCAAACTGGTGTGGGATTAAGCTCCTAAGTTTTCATCAGTCACATTTCACCATGCAAAACGTCTGTTTTATCCCCTTGTATGAGTTTGTAATGGTTTGAYTCTCTTTATAAAGTACTTCCTGGTACYGTCGCTCTGGAAGCGAATGGGTCAGTGCGACCGAAAACATTACCTCGCCCCGGTCTCATTTAAATAATAAAAATTAACAAACAAACAAACAACCTCTGAGTCTGAAGTCCACCACMCCTGTGCGCATCAGTCCTCTTCCTCGTTCTTCATCGATCTATTTATAAGCCTACGACAATGTGGTGTGTTTGAGGAAATGGGAAAAATGGGTTTCATGGTGCAGTCACGCACTTCCTGGTCACAAGATGTTCTCTAAATGCGCACCAAATGCGTAAAAATGCACACATTATGGCAAGACTTATTCATCATTACATCTGGTTTTAACATTACTTTTATAAAGTTTGAAGTCCGTGCTATGTAATCCAGTTCAACAGAACACTGATTGCTCWCAAAGTTTTTTACAGAAGCCCTGTGAAAGCATCACAGCTTTGCCGATCTGAGAGGATTAATAGAAAAACAAAAAATCCTGTGTCTGCATCGTGATCCAGAACATCGCCAAAATTTAATGGTGTGTTACTTGGGCGAGTACCCACATGTGATGTCATGACAATCCGTCCACAGGTTTTTTAGTAATGTTGTCCACAGAGAGGCTGACCGACAGACAGACTGACATACGCGACCGAAAACATTACCTATGCCACTGAAAACATTACCTCCTTGGCGGAGGTAATAATGATCCTGTGAATATGAACCACGTACTTTTCACTCAAGAAACCTTTTATGATGAACTGATGACTCTTTATTTTTTTAAACTACAAACAAATGCTTATTTTAAAAGAAGTTCCCACAGAGTAAACATTTTTTATACAGATGCATTTTATCCCCTTTTGGCCAAATAGGTTGAGTTCTTGTTTTGAACCCTGCATGGTTCAGTAGTCTTGACATATCTACTGTAGACCCTGCCTTGGTAATTATGAGCTACAAAGCTCACTGACCTTGTCAAGATTTCCCTCCACTTCCCAAGCTTTCTAGGTGTATGAGAGGAGGGTGTACATTCTGCTGTCTGGTTACTTCCAGTACTCTCTCACATACACACACACACACACACACACACACACACACACACACACACACACCTGGACCATTGTTATTTACTTGCCAGGTTAAAGGGCTGAAGTCAGTGACAGAAATAGATTTAACAAGGAGGCGAGGTATAGGTGGAAGCAGATGAATATGCAGGGATAGTGGAATGTGAAGAAGAGGGGCAGAGAGAAAGGTGGGTGGGAGGAGAATGACAGCAGAAAGCAGAGGAAGGGGGTGTGTGGGGGTCACAGAGTGATGAGGGGGGTTAAATGCCACAAATGCCATGTCTCAAGGCCTCATAAAGACAAGCTCTGCATTGCACCCAAGGTCAGGGTGTGCACACATGCACCTGTCTGAGGTTTTGTAGGTGGGTGTCTGGAGGAGCATGTGTGACTGGTTAATAGTACAGTACACTATCTTGCTTTCCAGGGTACAGTATGTAAAAATAAACTCTGTATTGCATTCAAAGATTATTTGCCTTTATGTTTTGTTATTTTTTTAATTTTTTTTGCAACAAGTGTCATAAAGTGGCATTAGGTTAGCTATTAATTCACATAAAAGTTTGTCGCAGATATGAGGGCACTCTGATCATTGGCCACGTGTTTCACAACCACACATTTCTCCTGATCATGTGAAACGTGTTGGTTCTAGTAGAACTACCAGGCCTTACAACCCTCAGACTCTGAATAAATGTTTGGCCGGAGAAAGAGCCGACATACAGACAGAGAAAAAAAAAAAAAAAAAAAAAAAAAAAAAAAAAAAAAAAAAAAAAAA
>NW_013952448.1:1647710-1654267 GCF_001266775.1 Austrofundulus limnaeus
AACTAACATATTTTGAAAATGTGTTGTTTTAGTGCTTGCAGTGTTTGGGGAAATGACTTGATTCAAATTAAGTTTGGGAAATACTTTTTGGCCAAACTAAGAATTAACTGAAAACAGAATAGTGAAGTSGTTTAATCATAAAAATATAACTAACTGACTTTCACTAAGGCTCCTAATCTTTTTGATTTAGACATACAAACAGCATTTCTGTCTGTCCGTTAAAATCATCAGTCTGACGCAAAAATAATTCACTCTGCCAAAATGTACAAGGCAAAGACTCTCCGTGACAACATTTGGTTAGCCATTTGAAACCCTGCACTCACAAATCACTGTACAAAGCACAAGAGGGAACAAAGCAAAACTGACCTTTCAAATGATTAAGCTGAAACATTACCATCATGCACCCACCCCCCATCCCCACCCCCACTCCTCCTCTGGATCTGAACAACTGGTTTGCCAGTTAAGAGCTGGCAAGGGCAAAGCTCATCTATGATTTCATTTCAGAGCTGCTGGGCTGCGGGGCCAAGCTGGCCGGTGCCCATCTGGAGCAAGCCAAGTGTCTGCTCCACTCAGGCTCAATGCACAGTGGTGATTACTGCGATGGTGCGGCGGCGGTCATGGTGGTGTGGTTATAAATATAAGCTATAGTATGACCCTCTTGTTCATGACCGCAGGTTCGGAGCTGATGTGGGAACTGGGCACAGAAAGCATGCGAGTTTCTGAAGGCATCTGAGCACCACAGCTTCAAAACCATCACAGGTTTGCYGAGCCAGCTGGTGTTGCTTCACCAGCTGAGGACAGCTGGGCAATGAATGAAGGGACTAAAGAACAAAAAGGAGAGGAGTGGAGCAACGGTTGGCACTTAGAGGGATGGTTTCAGAGTCGTATATGTTGGACAGAGGAGKGCATTGCTTCGAATTAACTTGCAAATTCTGCTGCACTGGGTAAAAAAATAAAATAAAATAAATAAATAAAAATCTGCGGTGTTTATTACTA
The DNA here is from genome assembly GCF_001266775.1 of Austrofundulus limnaeus. Lineage (NCBI taxonomy): Eukaryota > Metazoa > Chordata > Actinopteri > Cyprinodontiformes > Rivulidae > Austrofundulus > Austrofundulus limnaeus. The sequence continues at coordinate 1,648,707 of NW_013952448.1, forward strand.
ATTCACATTTACATGTCTTATAAATGACTGAAAGGGAGGGTATCACTTTCTATAGAAAAGGACCATTGTTCAAAAATTCTGKGCTTGTAAATACTGTTAAAAAAATCCAACAATGCAATTTAAAAATTCTAAGTCTTTAATCCACCTGATAACCTCTAACTCTCATCGATAAGCTGAGTCCACACAGTGGAAATCAATGGTGAACTATCTCAGCCGCTTGGACTATAAATCTAATCCTGCATCAGATCAGTAGTAGCTACCCACTTTTCTGAAGCACAGTGGCTGCTCCATGTACAATCCTGTATTAGCATTAGCTTCAAGGGTTTAGCTGCTAAAGCCGACAGCTGTGCATGGCTGCTCTTCTATCACCAACCCATTTAGAACAATGTAAAGGCATGGGGGGGGCACAACAGTTGGGGGGTGGGGGGCATTTTACAAATTGTAAACACTACTGCAGTGCCCTCTTGTGCCAAGTGTTTTAAATAAAAAAAAAACATGCCAATCTGATTGACAATCTAGCACAGAAATAAACATTTCAGAAGCTTYTAATTTAAAATATTTGTTCACAAAATACATTTTGAAAAAATGTGTGSGTTAAAAGCAGCTGCAACTCTATACAAAGCGACTACACTTCCTGCAATGTGTGGTTCTTCATAAGTTGCACATAATAGACTTACTGCTTTGATTTAAACGACTCGGCCCAGAAGCAAATACAGCCTTTTAATTCAGGCAGTGTCAGTGCGTTGCTGCTTTACTCCAACATTTTAATGCAGTACAATGGTGTAGAGCGCAGCTGAAAAGGGCATAGCTGAGTTGGTGACACCGCTTTCTCAGTTAAGCTGATAATTGCCCTTATTGATGTATAAAAGATATCCCATGGAGCCTTGTGAAGCWCCATTAGGAAGTGCAGGCTAAATTGTTCATGAGGTGCCTCTAAATGAGGAAGGAGGGGGAAAGAAGGATTAATAAGACTTCCCTTCAAGTGTCATAATAACATGATCAGAACATGTGTGTGTGTTGTGTGTATTTTCAGATATGCTTCTGAAGCATTTCCAAATTCTTAAATAGAACATTCAAGGTAATGAGTTTGTTTTATAATTTGAACTCTGGGTGAAAAAATAAATAAATAAATGAAAATCTGTTGTGACTTGGTACATCCTTTTTTATTTATTTTTTATTGTTTTCTACTGCTTATGTTGATAAGGGTTGCAACGCCTAAATGATGGCACCTAGATTGTAGGTCCACACAAATGAAATTGAGAAACAAAAATAACATGCAAAACAATAAAAAAACAAACAAGCAAAAAAAAAATGAATGATTCAAAGAAAGTGTGAAATATTGCACTTAAAAAACAGTGTCCTTTTGAACAACATGAAAGTGTTAAAGTGGTTCTAATAAGGGTGAGACCTAAAAAAGTGTCATACAAAKAATACTTTAGAGGACATTCCAAATATTAACCACTCAGAGAGGTGGTTCATTGTGCATAAACTGTATTCTGTAAAACTTTGTGAACAAAGTATCATCTATCTGCTATAWTATACAAAAGTTGTCCCCCAAATAGTCATTACATATGAACTAAGCTTAATTAGTGTCATGCTTGCCACAAATAGTGCTGCCAAATCCAAGAAGCTGTACACTACATCAGATCTGCTCATACTTTAACTTTCTTTGCTTTCCACTTTTTTTCWGAGCAAGAGTTCAAAAAGGATTTTGAAGAAACCCATTAGAAATATTCATGGGCTGAACTGAAAAAAAAAGAAAGAAATTTGTGAAATATTAAACAGGGCATTGCACACTGTATCTAACACTTTCTGAAGTTTCTGTATACGTATTCAAATCCAAACCTCCTAATTATTCAGAAAGCGAAGTCCCTGAAAAATCTGATGGGGTTTATCAATGAGAAATGACATCTTGTTAAGTTAGGGATTCTCTTTGTGTTAGCAATGTTTCTCTAGTTAATCTGGCACCTTGCTTGATCTGCACAAGGTAATTGGAATGCACAGTGAAAAATGCCTGCTGTATTGAGCCAGCACAGAACAATGAAAGACACGGATATCACAACAGGCGCAGGCTTTCTAATCAATCCTCTCACTTACTGTTCAAAAGTAGGCTTGTWTGTTTTTTTCTTTCTTTTATTTTATTTTATTTTTTTCTGAGGAACGCGGGGGCTGAATCTTTTCAGCTCTACTAACACAGCACATTAAAGCTCCAAWTAAGTAAACGCACGCTTGGACATAAAGTGGATTTAGGTTTTTGTTGTTGCCTTTCAAGAAATTAAATAAAAAAAAAACAACAACTGTCAAACAGAACACCTATACCTGTCAACCAGATGAAACATCTAGTGAAACAAGAAAGAGACGGAGGATGAATATATCTTTTAATTTGCTTAGTTAGAGTTTTTTTTCTGTGTTTGTGTGTACATCAGTGCATTGAAAACTGTGTCTGTGCTTATTTACCTACCTGTGAGCAAATGTGTGTTTTGCAGTCATCACAGCTCTGGGGCCCTGGCATTAAGCAGAAGGATGGGTGAAAGGTCAGGTCAGGAGCAGCCACAACCTTTCCATCTCTTCAGCTCTGTGTCATCCTCTGGGCAAGGCAAACAAACACGTCTGGACCCTGGGCAAAGCGGGCTCAGCAGGATGGCATTGCCAGGTCACGGAAAAGCCTAGGACAGAACACAATGGGATGGCAGGGCTCTGATAGATGTTGCTCATTATTTTTTTTCCCTCCCTGAAAACTGGGATAATTACAAACAGARAGAGGGGTATGGGGTCACAGGCGCAAGGCTTTTCATCCCAGCTAAACACAACCATATTTGCCAACTCACTCCCGCAAACACACACACACACTTGAGCTCCAAAGTTCACATGCCAAGTTTGTTATTGTTCAATAATTTATTTGTTATATTTAATAATGGTGAAATTATGCAGTTTAAATAATGATGCATAAATTTAATTTTGCATTTTTAAAGGTCATTAACAGAGACCATGACAAAAAACAACATCTTACACCAAACAAAATCTCAAATGTAACAAAAAGTCAAAAACTAAAGCTGCTCACTGTTTTCCCTCCAATTCTTTTGACCTGCATATTTTGCCAGGTTGTTTTGTATAATTTAAAGAGACTGTAAGGGTATGAGGGGTGTGTGTCATGATGTCTCTCTGAACTACATATATTTATTACTGAAAGTGAATTCTTTATGAGAGTGCAGATATCAAAGACAGCGGGATCAAAGAGGGTTTAATAAGCTACCTACTGTTCTATGAAACCTGAACTTTCATGTCATGCATTTTTCTTGGTTTCTTCATTTTGAGCTTTGGGGCAAGAAACTGACACTAAAGACAAGCATATGTAGTCACAGTGTCATTCTTGATTCCTTTAATTTGTTAGTTTGTAAACCGTGTAGCACAGAATGTCCCAGTAGCTTGCAAGGATGGCTTTTTATTTATTTTATTTCAAACGGTGTCTTCTGCTTCTTTTTGAAGTTGTCTTTCAGCAGAGGTGTCTTCTTTGCTTTTAGGCAGTTCTGTTTCTATACAACATCTGTTTGAGATTTGGATCCCTGCCTACTTATTTGAAATAATCCAGAGAGTCCAATATTTTGAGTGGTGCATACAACAAGCATGCTTTTATCAGAACTTCTTACATTCAGATTTTTTTATGAAAAACTGGAATTGCAACACTTGCATATGTACTGTACAAAAACCTTTTTCCTCTTTCATAACTCTTATATCAAATCAAAGTTTATAGATGGTTTTGATTAGTGCTTGTGCAAAATCAAAGTAACAAGTCATTGAGTAATAGTAAAAGCAGAGTTGTTAATAAAACACACTAAAATATTTGCTCAAACTGTTTGAGAAATTACTTGACTGACAAGCATTTTATGCTTACAGTATTTCACATATATTCCACACATTTTAATTTAGTAAACTTAGTTCAAGACATAAAAACAGAAATAAAAGNGCTTACAGTATTTCACATATATTCCACACATTTTAATTTAGTAAACTTAGTTCAAGACATAAAAACAGAAATAAAAGAGATGAAGAGTCAAACAAGTAAAGTAAAAAAAGAATACTGGTAAAYAACTTGTCTCACTGTAAGGCAAACTATATGTGAACAGTAAAATAATACTAAAACTGAAAAAATATATTGTTGTAATAAGTAAATACATTCATATCCATAAAAGTTCAGAAACTCTTTTAGTATAACTAATACAAAATATGTTTTGTATACTTTGCATATTTGCATATTGTCCTCTTTCTTGGTGCAGTTTTAACCAAACGTCTTGCAAGATCTACAGTATTAGTGCGCAAACTATGTCTTAGGAATACCTCTCAGCTACTCACACAGAAAAGTTTAGCTCAATCTGTCAAATTAAGTGGATCAGAACCATCTTTGTATTTGCTAAGTTTGATTAACTTTGGTAGCCAGACTTCCCTGGACATAGAACAAACTTTATGTGATGATATTAGGATTTTGGATCTTCCATTTATAAACGCAAAAATAAAACAACATGCTTGCTTTAAAAGCATTAATATCAGCTCATCTCTGACAGCATGGTGGGAATTTCTGAAAATGACAATGTCTTCACTACTCCCATATAGACAAACACCCATCTGGAACAATCCTGACATCCTGCAACAAAACAATATGTTAAACTTTCCAGGTTGGAGAAGTAAAGGAATCGAACAKCTGGAACATATATTTGAAGGCGTAGACTTTATTCCATTTAATAAATTAATAATACAATATGGCATAGACAGGAAATACTTCTTAGAATATCAACAAATTAAATATATAATTAAACGTAAATTTAAGTTTAATAAAATATTATTAGAGACACCATCAAGTATATTGGAATTTCTTAATCCTAAATCACCCAAACTGCTATCTAAAATCCACAATAAACTATCTAGAATAGATGACTCAATATCAATACCTATTGCTAAATGGGAAATTGACTTATCAGTCAACTTTGACCAAAAGACCTGGTCTAAAATATGCTTGGCAACATTTAAAATAACTAGAAATTCTAATCTACAATTAGTACAATATAAAGTCCTCTATAGAGCACATTATACAGGHCAGCGAATGTTCAAGATGGGTTTTACTTCATCTAATAACTTCTCCCATTGCACAGGCAATGTACCAGACAATTATATCCATGCACGCTGGCTCTGTCCGTCTGTCCATAGGTTTTGGGTCCGGGTATGTGAAGATTTGTCGAAGTGTTTGAATTGTTATATTCCACCCTCTCCATCTGTTTGCTTATTGGCTATCTTAGGTGATGTCACTATAGAGAAAAACACTTCTCATATGATTTCCACTGCCTTATGCATTGCAAAGAAAACCATACTCATAAATTGGAAAAATAAAAAAAGATCTTAGCATTAATCAGTATAGAAATCTTCTGTTAGATCATTGTAGTCTTGAAACAGCCTCTGCCGCCACATCAGATAAATATGTTTGGGCTCCTTTGATTAGTTCCAACACATGGTGAGGGTGGGGGGTTTGGGATCGGACCTCGTGGGGCATTGAGGCTGGTGGGGGTGTATTG
>NW_013952448.1:1654725-1656839 GCF_001266775.1 Austrofundulus limnaeus
GCCTGGGTGTCCTTGTGTTATATGTTCTGATAGTGGCCCGAATGTTGGGGTGGGTGTAGTAGGGGGATTGGATGTAGGGGATTTGGTCAGTAGCCTTTGGTGGTGGCTGGGGGCTGTGCTGGGCCGGCTGGTTGGCCCCTTTGCTGTGGTGGGGATCTGCCCTTGGTGCCCTCTTGCTATGTCGGCGGTTGGGTGGGTGCTCTTTGCCTGGTCGTCCTTACTGGTGAATGGTGGTCTCTCTGGGCGGCGGGCCGGCTATGGGGCTGTGGTCGGGTTTTGGGTTCTGGGTGGCTCTGGGGGTTGGGGTGTTGGTCCCGGTTTCTGGTGGCCTTCGGGGCTCCGTCAGTCCATGGTCTGGGGTTCCATGGGCTTGGTGGTTTGCCTGGAGGGAGAGGTGTTTTGGCTGGTCTTCCTGGGTGGGTTTCAGGGAACGGGAGGGCTTACTGGGGCCAGTGGGGAAGCTGACTCCCTGTGGGAGCACTTTGCTTCTTCAGCTTATTCTCCTCATCCCTCACCGCACATCTCCATCTTCTTCACTTTCAATTTCACCCATGTAGGGTTTTTTTTTTCTTTTTTGGGCACAGTTGTGTTATAAGAGCAACACTACTACATTTATATTTGCCATAACCACCAGGGCCCCAAATTTTATTGTACATCTTAGACATTCAATCATAACATTTTCATGACATTCACATATATGAACTTAAGGTGGGCACTCATGGCTATAGGTGGCCGGATGGCACCACTCTCGCCTCCTGTCCCTGTGCCCACCCCCCAAGGTTTGCCTACAGACACTTAGGGTTTTGGGTTAGAGTAGTGGTGGAGGGGAAATTGGCACCACACCGGCCTCTGCCTCTTTTTCTTTCCCTTTTTAATTACTCTATAGAACAACATTCACCAACAGTACATCTGAGGGTGAGGGTGTATGTGTCAGGGTCTTTATTCCCATCCCGTTCCCCGACTGCTGTTTGGGGAGGGGTCCTGAAGAAGGGCGGGCTGCCGGGTGCGGTCCTGGGCTGTGGTTGGGCTCGGGGCTTGCACAGTTGCCAGGGGCGGGACTGGCTCTCCATCCTCCCTGGTGCTGCTTGGTGTGTGGCTGTCCGCCGGTGTGCTGGGGGTTCCCGGGGTCTGGGGCTGGGCGCTGGGGTGTGTGCCGGCCTGGCCTGATGACTACCTGCTGGGGCTCGGGGTCTCTGGCCCTGTTGGGCTTTGGCCTGGAGTGGGTGCGCCCTGGGGGCCTGGACCTCTGTGCCCTTTCCTGGRTCTGCTCTGGTATGGCGGGTGCCGGTGGGGCCCATGAGTTTCTCGCTGCTGGCCCCGGGGGCTGTGCATGTGGTCACTGGGGGGACTCTCCCAGTTCTCCCCTATGGTCTAATCTGGTGGGGTGGGTGGGCGCTCAGGATCCCTCTCGGGCCCTTGGGCTCTGGTCTTCCCTATGTCTGCCTCGTGTCTTGGAGGTTGGGTCTCCGGTCCTCCACAGTCACTATTAAATATTCCATTGGAGAAATCTTGTATACACACGCATGTTCACAACCGCTCTCAAACACGTGTTCTGATCCGGGGAGTTCTGACTGGTCACTGAGTGTGTATATATGTCTGTGTGTAAATACTGACAATATTTATGAATGTAGGCATGTATGTATGTATATCTTTATATATGTATGGGTATGTGTATATAGTTATACATGCCCTCCATGTATTTATCCATTTATTTTTCAGGTGAGCGGACATATGTTGGGTGTGTGGTCCTGTGTTTTGTTGGTGAATATTTAATATACTTCTAATCGATATTTCAATTTTTCCAATTACTTCTCTCTCTGTTTTTCTCTCTTTCTATATTTTCTCTTCACTTAAAAAAAGAGAAGTCACTGATGATGAATAAATAAATAAACTAAATAAACTAATAATATTTGGTTTCGTTTTCTACTGAAGTGACACCAAAATAAGAAAAAAAAACTTTGGTAGCCATATTATAGTATGTTAGTTCCAAAGGTTTATCTGTAGTAGATGCACTTGTGATTACTTTGAATTCATAAACACCCATCCGCTAGTTTATATTTTGTGTGTGTGTGTGTGTGTGTGTGTGTGTGTGTGTGTGTGTGTGTGTGTGTGTG
>NW_013952448.1:1656960-1660939 GCF_001266775.1 Austrofundulus limnaeus
AACAACACATTCAGATGTCATTGACTGCTAAGTCAGTTTTTTTTTAGATTACATATACTGTACATATCGTATTGAGGAACCATATATTGTCTTGACTAATGCACACATTCCTGTATCCAGTTTCCCATGATGTGATGATCACATGTGCCAGAAGTCAACAACACATTCAGATGTCATTGACTGCTAAGTCTGTTTATTCAGTGCACTCTTCCCCAGAGAATAACAATGCCTTACTATACTACTATGTACACCAGCTCATGTCTTGGTGTAATGACACAGAGCCATGGCGTTGCAGAGCATAATTCCTGCTTCATCCACCCGTACTTTGAAACTACTCTGCATGGATGAAGCATCATACAGCACAGCACAGCACAGCAGAGGAAGTTCACACTGGTGAGTTAGGTACAGTAGGTGCTGGATTTAGCATGCAAAGTGCAGCTGAAGTTGTACCCAGAAGATTTTCTCCTACCAAAACACAAGCTGCTTCAAGAAACTATATGTGTACACAAAGGTTTACTTCTGTCTTGTTTGTAGGATTTTCATTTATTTATTTATTTATTTTACACTAAATGCTTGCAGAATGTACCTGCCTCAAAATCTAATCACCAATTGAATCATAGAGCTACAATACACAAGGAAAAAATACAACAAAAATAAAACCCTGCCAGTTCCTTCAAATGTGTTGTGATCAGTGAGTTTACACTCAGATCAACAACTTGGAGTTAACTACTGATATTAAACAGAAATCACCTCACTATGTATGTAACAATGATGTTTGCAAAGCAGAGAAATCACTACCCTACAGCACTTGCTGAACAGTTAAAAGAAGCAGTTTTGCTGCCAGGACATCTGGTCACTAAGGCACACAAATAGCACATGTCATGGAGAAACAAAGGGACATATCTGCAAATAAATAGAAATGAAAAATGAACCCAGTTTCACATGATGTTTTTTCATTTTTAAATAATGCTGGATTTAGTTTGAACCACTGATTTTGTGAATGATCAGACGTGGGTCTTCATTTATTAACTTGTGTTTACTGAGACAATGAAACAACATCATCAATCATTCTTAAAGACGAGTGCTCCAATGGGGAGAATTAGAATGCATTACAGATGTCACGCATCATCAAGCTAAACATCTCATTTCCACCTCACTGTGTGCTGTCTTTGCTCTGTGTCTGGGGCTAAGTTCTCATTCTGTCTGTGCAGCATTTGTGTGTGTGTGTGTGTGTGTGGGGGGGGGGGGGTTGTCTGTGTGTGTTTACGGTTAACTGCTCCTGTGGCTCCTCTCCCTGGGGCAAGGTATCCATCACCGTCCAAGGCGCTTTTGACTGGGCACAGCTTAGGCCCTCGAGCCTCCTCGGGTCCCTTGAATGTCTCCCTGGGGTCCCCTCTGTGTCAGGGGATACCACCTGCACCAGACGCATTAATGCACACACAGTCTAATACAAATCAGTGTGACCCTAACACTACTCTAATGCCCTCATTAGGTGATTAGTCCCAAAGGCGGGACTAAACTAACACTGCCAACTTCCAAATACTCAGCTTTACCTCTGGGGGTCATGTTGGAGTTACGGGATGTCACATACATACAATAAGTTGACATTTGTATGTTTTGTTTGACCTCTAAAAGAGGTTTAAATTGTCTAATTGTATTATCTTTACGTAGGTAGGTAAGCAAATAGAAACAATATGTTATGACTGTCTTGCAAAGTAAATATTATCCACAATTATTTATGAAAGTATGGGTAAAATGTACAGAGTATAACCTTGCTCAATTGCTCTAAGATGAGAGCTGTGCATTTTTATTTATTGATTCATTTTATGTTTATATGAAGTTTTGACCTTTAAAAATACTGTAATATTATTAATGAGCTAAAGCTTGTAATCCCTTTGTTGTCTTTTAAAAATTCCAAATAAAAATATTTTGAAAAGTTTAAGAAAAAAAACATCAAACTCTTAGCAGTACACATACGTATAATGTTGAGAATGTTCACATTTCTGTCATATTCTGTCATTTCTCCACACTAACGTGTTCCAAACAATAAGCTGCATAAACCCAGTAAAAAAAAGTGTCTCTCCAGGAATATTAAAGTCAGTGGCTTGGTTGTCATAATTAACTATGAAATATTGATGTCTRTAACTTCTTCTCTGGTTCCCGAAACCAAAGCCTCTAAGACACAGTGAACAAAAAAGGAAATTGTATGTGTCTGTGAGCTTGCAAACTTGAGTCACCACTGAATAATTGACAGCAACATAATTAGTGAGGCACTCTCCTGTGTTGGCATGTTCCCCACACATACACACGTGGACAAATTTGTTGGTACCTCTCGTTTAATGAAAGATAAACCCACAATGGTCACAGAGATAACTAGAATCTGACAAAAGTAATATTAAATAAAAAATATGAAAATTAACAAATGAAAATCAGACATTGCTTTTCAACCATGCTTCAACAGAATAAAAAAAAAAATACAACTCATGAATCACCCTGAACAGAAATGATGGTACCCCTGAAAATAACATGACCAAAGGGAAATGTTAAATCAAGGTGTGTCTACTAATTAGCATCACATGTGTCYACAATATTGTAATCAGTCTGTGGGCAGTTCATAAAATTAAAATATCATGATCAAGCTGACTTATTTCAGCATTTCCACTCAAAAAGTGAAACTTGAATATTGTTTTAATTCATTACACACAGACTGATATATTTCAAATTATTATTTCTTTTAATTTTGATGATTATAACTGACAATAATGAAAATCCCAAATTCAATATCTCAGAAAATTAGAACATTAATTAAGAACAATACAAAAAATGATCGTTAGAATTGTTGGCTAACTGAAAAGTATACACATGAAAAGTATGAGCATGTACAGCACTCAATACTTAGATGGTGCTCCTTTTGCCTGGATTTCTGCAGCAATGTAATGTGGCATGGTGTCAATCATCTGTGGCACTGCTCAGGTGTTGTGAGAACCCAGGTTGCTCTGAGTGGCCTTCAGTTTTTTCTGAATTGTTGGTCTGGCGTGTTGCATCTTCCTCTTCACAATACCCCATAGATTTTCTTTGGGGTTAAGGTCAGGAGAGTTTGCTGGCCAATTAAGAACAGGAATATCATGGTCCTTAAACCAGGTACTGGTAGTTTTGGCACTGTGCAGGTTCCAAGTCCTGTTGGAAAAATGAAAGCTCCATCTCCATAAAGTTGGTCAGTAGTAGGAAGCATGAAGTGCTCTAAAACATCCTGGCCAAAGGGGACTTAATGGGAGATGAGCAAGAAGGACACTATTGAAAACAAACCACAAAAAAAAAACCAGACTGGAATTTGCCAAAGTACATGATGACAGACTACAAAGCTTCTGGGAGAATGTCCTATGAACAGATGAGACAAAAATGGAACTTTTTGGCAAGGCCCATCAGCYCTATGTTCACAGACAGAAAAATGAAGCTTATCAAGAAAAGAGTACTGTCCCTACTGTGAAACATGGATGAGGCTCTGTTATGCTCTGGAGATGCTTTGCTGCATCTTGCACAGTCTTGAATCTGTGCAGGGTACAATAAAATCTCAGGACAATCAATGGATTCTAGAGAGAAATGTGCTGCCCAGTGTCAAAAAGCTTGGTGTCAGTTGTAGGTCATGGGTCTTGCAACAGAATAATGACCCAAACCACACAGCTAAAAACATGTAAGTATGCTAAGAGGAAAATATCGGACTATTCTAAAGTGGCCTTCTATGAGGCCTGACCTAAATTCTATTGTGCATCTTTGAAATGAGCTGAAACATGTCTTCTTGAAAAGGCACCCTTCTAACCAGTTTAGCAGTTTGCTCACGAGGTAGTGAGCCAAAATACCTATGAGAGGTGCAGACGTCTCATTGATAGTTACAAGAATCATTTGATTGAAGTGATTTCCTCAAAAGGTTGTGCAACAAAATATTAAGTTAAAGGGTACCAACATTTCTGTCCAGGCCTGT
>NW_013952448.1:1662131-1670459 GCF_001266775.1 Austrofundulus limnaeus
TGTGTGTGTGTGTGTGTGTGTGTGTGTGTGTGTGTGTGTGTGTGTGTGAGAAAGAGATGGAGTAATCAAAAGAGATGACCACTAGGTTAGATGATGATGGATGGCGCTCAGTGAGAGGCCTGTTCTAATCAGCAGGACCTTTTCCCAGCGGTGGCGGAGGTGGCAGCAGAGCGGATGAGTACGGCTGATTAACAGTGTGTGTGTTTTGTTGTGTGATTTAAAGGAACTTCACCTTGTTTTTCCTACTGTGTGTATATATTTTTTTATTTTTTTTTCTCAGAGAACAAAGCACCATACTTAGGGAAAGGGTACAAAGATATGTGACAGATAAAGACGATAAAGGAATGCTGAGTCTGCTCGTAGCCTTCAATTATGAATATCTTTGGCTACATTTGGACCACATTTAGGTCATAAACTCCCTGTAGCTTAATTTATGCAAACCACACAAAGGGCAGAGAACCTAAAAACAACCAGATTATATAAACCAAAGCTCCCTCTGCGATTTTAACACTAATTGGGAAAAAAAATCACTTACAGTCTGAACGTCTTGAAACAGATGAAACTAAAAAACTGTAGTTACATTTAGCATATGATAAATCACCTTGTCTGTTGTGCTGACAGCAAAGTAATAGTTTTAGTCTTGCCTTTTTTTTTTTTTTTTGGTTAAAGGAAAATGTCTTTTGAAGGTTTAAATTTGGTTTAAGTCACTCAATAAACTTTCACCTTAAAAACAACCTGAGCTCTGTATTTTTTATGCATTCAGCTGGATGAATTTCTGCTCTATCCATTCATGCTGGGCCTACTTAGTGAGTGTAAGTGACTTTGATCATGAGGTGACACAAATATGTAAAATGGTRTGTTGACTGATGATAAATGTTGTAATACTATCTGAGCTAGAGAAAGTAAAACGAAAATAAATAAATAAAAGAGGCCCAAACATGTAGCCTTGAGGAATCCCAGATGTGATCTTCTGATGCATCCTTGCCAAATCCTGGTATGTCAAGYAAGATCTGAACTAAACTGGAAAAGTTCTGGATGGCCCAAGCAACTTTCATAGTCTCGCAATCAAAATACAGTGATTAACTGTGCCACATTCAGCACAGAGTGTTCTCATACATAAACAGTATTCTCACTACTCTAAGATTTTAAAACATGACAAAAATTATTTAAGGTCATAAACAAGTGAGGAAAACACATTACATTTTACTTTTTCAGAAGATACATTTAGCTATAAACATGACCAAAGAAAAACTTCCTCGTTCCACAATGCCAGTGTCACTGTGCAAGCACACAAAACCTTGGAACATGGCCAACTAGGCGCTTTGCAGATGCCACACATAAAATTACATTGTAAAAGTGACTTGAGTTTGATGGTATCTGTCTAAGTATTTTAAATATTTAGCAATACTTATCATAAAAACAAGAACATAAACATAGCAGTACCTAAAATTTGCTATTTTAATGAACCGATCATACAACACAAAAACATAATATTTTCACAGTCTATTCTTGTAAAAATAAATCCATCCATCCATCCATCCATCCATCCATCCATCCATCCATCCATCCATCCATCCATCCATCCATCCATCCATCCATTGTCTATATCCGCTTCTTCCTTTCAGGGTCATGGGGGTCACTGGTGCCCATATCCAGCAGTCACAGTGCAAGGGGCGGGGTACACCCTGGACAGGTCACAAGTCCATCACAATCTTGACAATTTTTAATTATACATGCAGGGCTTTTCCCAAATTACACCCGCCTCCAGTGATTCACACATATGTAATAACCTCAACAGACACAAAGGAAGAACTGTGCAGGTGGCGCCTTGTATRAGATACGCACTGCACATCAAAAGGACACCTCTGACATCTCAGATCGCTCACAAATGATGATGCACAAAAATCTTTTGCCACTACAAAGGCAGAACAAAAGAACTAACATGAAAGAGAAGTCAATAAACATAAGACATTTAATAAAACATTTTTCCTCCGTTGTATTGACTACAAAGGTTTGAACATTTTTTTTCCCTCTTACATGACAAATCAAAATGAATTGTTGAGTCATATGACTCAGAAATTCAGTCTTTTTTTTGTTCAAGATCCTTTTTATCAGGTTGTATTTGACCTGGAAATATTGTGGCAATGCATGAATAACTAAAACAACGCTGATGAGAGATACTATTTACCCATGCATGCTTAGATGAACCTCAGTGAACAACTTCCCAAATGTATCACCAACACCATAAGCTCCAATATCTCACTTTATTTGTAGCTGGCATGTTAATTTGTTTACTCTCACAGTGATGAGGTGCAAAAAGGATCTTACTGCAATGACAAGATGCACACATGCACATTCAGTGGACATTTTTATGTGACCAGCGTCAAAGTGTACTGTAGGCAACCTTTGAAGCACTCGCAAGAAACACACAGACAGAGGTGGCAACTACACAGAGAGAATGTGCCCAGTGCAGAAGCAGCAGCAGAGAGGGGAGCTGTGCCTTACAGATGTTCAACGTCCCACTGCAGTTGTTGGAGCTACAGAGAAGCCCAGGAGGACAGAGAGCTCAGGCACAGCAGCACAGAAACAGAATGGAACATGAGGTCACACTCAAAGCATCACAGCCCAGAGCACATCAGACTTCTGGCACTTGCAACAACATCAGTCAACACAAGGTATGGTGGAGGACTACATGTGACTAAAAAAAAAGAAAAGAAAAGAAAACAGAGGAAGAGATGGAATACCTTGGAATGTAAGGGAGTTTTGTTAAATAAACTAAGTATGTCATACAGCAAAATTGAAGTATTGGATTGCAAGAAGAACAATGCTTTTAATCAGAAAGTTTTCCTTTCAAATAGTTTTGTTTGCATTTGCTATATGTTTCTGGGTTGTTTTAAATTATGATGTACTGTATGTTACCCTGAAAAGGAAGAAGCGTGTACAGAAAATGGATGGATGGATGGATGGATGGATGGATGGATGGATGGATGGATGGATGTACTGTATATTTGCAAACATTTTGTAGATGGTTTAATAAAACTTGTTTTGCAGCTGTCAGTATTAAACAGTCTGCTCATAAATTAAAACTATAGTATTTTAACTGCTTGTCATAGATAAATCAAAGCCTTTGTGAGTGATATGTGTGGCAGCATTGTTGGTTTTGAGGCCAATAGGTGAGAAAGCTGCATAAATAGTGCTCAGCATTGCTTATCCAGGTGGTTTGTGAAAATGGCTCCATTCATAGGTCAAACTATATTGTTTTTTGCTGCTTAAATAAAGAATGTAAATTGCCTGGTTTTGTTAGGACACTTATAAAAGTTTGTTTTCTTGATAAGCTCTTTACATTGATGATCCAAAATGTTTGCATTCTGGTTCTTATATGCCCATCTCTGCCAGCATGAAAGTATCCTAAAGACAAATCCAGACGTACCCAGTGGATGAGTTCCTCTCGGTTTCAACATTCTGTGTAGTTTTTCCTTTTTTATGATGATGCAACACAAATCAGAACTTCATTTGATTTGGATATTTTTTAATGTTTAAAATCACCAAGCTTGCTTCTTTTCCCTCCCCTAATTTCAAGTATTCATCAGCATTGCACAAGACTTTCTGTGATTGTGTGTCTGCCAATGCATTATTGGTCATGTGACTGTGTCTTCCTGTGTGTACTTTGTGTGTATGTCTGTGTGTCTTCTTAAGCCGACCAGAGTATCACATGCATGCGGCAGTGTAACATGAATATTCTGCTTTGGGTCTGGTTTGTGGTCTCCACTGGTATGGGGGAAATGTTGGGTGGGTTTGGGTGGGGGGGTGCAGGGTACTCTCTAATGGGCTACCCAGGGACTTGATGCCATTCTCTTGAGACGCATGGACACCATACATCACCGGTCTTCCAGCTTTTGTCAAAATGCACACTTCCTCAAATATTCCTTTTCAAATGAATTTACTCAAAACTCAGATCCACACATAATTAGGCTGAGCAGGCTGACTGCATGAGATCTGGCTGAGAAAGTTTCTGACATGCAGTTTKTGAATTACTTATTATTATAGATCTTTATATGGTAACCATTATCTAATTGATGTGTTATTTTAATAAAAGTAAAAGGTATACTCTTTATTTGATTGTAAAATTTGCTCGGAAAATCAGGAACATAAAACGATTAAAAACAGTACCTGATGTTTCAATATAAAAAAACAGTATGAGTATAATTTAGTCATGTATTCCCTCTCTTTTGGTGAAAGAGTTGATGCACTTCATACATGCTTTAAATTCATTAATTATAATAAAAGTGCACATTTGTAATTGTGTTAGTGTGTGCTTAAGAGTGTGTATGCTTTGCTCCATGACCAAACTACTGTGTCTCYGGCCCCTTTTAATCAGAGTGGCACAATGGCAAGACTAAATCCGCCTTATCTGTACACAATCAGATTAGAGAGGATTGCTGCTCTGTGAAGCAACACAAAGTAGAGCACTCCACCTCTCGGATCAAGATGATTTGATTAATAATTTGCGATCATATTATCCGTTAAGAGGCAGAAATTGTTTCATTTCTATTTATTTATTTTCCATTCGTTTCTGCATTTCGCCTCTCTCTACTCCTAAGGCTAAGCGGACAAAGATTGGAAGATTACCCCCCTTCTCCCTCCTTCGCACTCTTTTATCCTCAAAGGGTTTCTCTCCTCTCGCTGGTGATGACTGTTGTTAGTCCTGCCAGTGACCAGATGGGGGTGCCATGCCTGCTGCACACAGTTGGAGCCTCTTCCACACCTAATCTCATCAAAATAAACATGCCAGCAGTTGTCAGCTCCTCCAGCAGCGAGCGGCAGGAAGGGATGGTGCTATAGAAACAGGTCAGGCTAATCATGCATATAATTGCATTTTGACATTTTGGGCTACTGGGACCAGACCTTTGGATATCAGGTTATCCTTGAAGCACTTAAGTGATTAACAAATGAAAATGCAGCTCTGAAACTTAATTAGATATTATGTCTCATCCATGCGTATGAGGTTTGGTTTTAGGTAGCTGCTGCAAGTATGTTGAGCGGAAGGTAGTAGGGACAATACAGTGTGTGATATATGTACTTTAATACTCTTTTGCAAATAGAAAAACATAGATATGTGTTGCTTTTGATTTAAAGATACATTTACATATTGTTTAATTCAACATGGTTGCAGATAAATTTTGTTTTAGCCATAATTTATGATTGTATGGCTTTCTAGACTTTCAGAGAGTTCCTAATGTACTCCAAAACATGTTTTTTTTTTGTTGTTTTTTTTTCAGCTTGATGATACAAAATTAAAATCTATAAAAATGTATTTAAAAATAACTATCAAGTCAGTTTGTGTTGAATTGTGTTWTTGTTTGTTAAAAGCAGCCAGTTTTTCATTCAGTTCAAAAAAAGTTTTCATCCTCAGAAGACAATGATATATCAATTTTACTTTGTAATTTCTTTCTAAAAGTATAGAGGGCAGCACAATGGTAAATCACACCTACAACCCTACTTTATTTATTTATTTATTTATTTATTTATTTATTAACAATGTCCTGTCTAACTGGAATTCTATTTTGTTCTGTAGTTGGACTGGTTCAAGTCACTTCTGCTGTAGTGTTGTGGAGTTATGGGAGAAGGCAGGTGTTAGGTTTATTTTATATTGAATAGCAAGCAGCAACCATAAGGCTATGGTCAGTGAGTCACAGTTTACCACTGTTTTGTCAGAAACCTAAATAAAGACCATTGAATTGCATAATTTGGAAACAGCATTTTRCTGTATAATTAATGTTTAAGTAAGAAAGGGATGTTCTGTGTTGTTGACATGAGTAATAGTCCTTTCACATCCTTCCTCTCATTCAGAGTTGATCATCAAAAGTGATGAAGACATGGCTAGACGTCCTGGACCATGTCTGCATTTGTGCCTCCACTTCACAGGACAACAGGAGCTGTCAGTCAGAGAGAAGAGGTGGGGAGCAGGAGGGATGCTGAGGGGGTTGGGGACAAGTTTATGGGAGGGTGGACAAGGGAACACTGAGCCTCAGCTGTCAACTCTGTGTGTTCACTTATGGCTCAATGTCTTAGCAGCAGCATGTTAAATAACAAAAGAGCCCACCATCTCTATTATCAAAGAAAGACACACATTTTCAGGAACTTTTGTCAATCTGTACAGTTGCTCAAACACACACACACACAAAAGCCCACATTCAAGTCAATGCACATTTTCAGATGTGTCATTAGAATACACAACCATACTTGGATACACTAAAACACACACACACACATTCAACAACAACAAAATACACAAAGCACATTCACAGGAAGGCATGCTCGTCTCGTGCATTTTGCATAGGTGACACTTTTCATTATTCAAAGCATCTTTCTGGGGATGTGGTGTGCACATCGTGAGGCGACATGCACTTTCTGCAAACAAGGTACACCTTAATTATGCATGCTCAGAGTACAAGCATTGCATTTTGGTGTGATTGTGTATGTATGGGTGTCTTCTAAGCATGACTTTTTTTGTGTGTATTTGTGAGGTTTTTTTTACATGGGACATATGCATGTGCACCTGTCCATGAACACAAGTTCTCCAGGACACTTTTATGCTGTTATGCCGATTCTGCATTAAGATGGTTTCAACTGCATTATACAATTWTCCTACATGTTGGTGGGTGTGGAAAAATGTAGACCAAAGTTCAGTTTGTTCACAAATAAATCAAAAGAAATCAGTTAAGAGAAATGCTTACATACTGTAGCTGCATATAGCTGATTGTGAAAAGATAAGATGATTCACAGCATAAAGCAGAAGTTCTCAAACTGGGGTCCCTGGACCCCCAGGGGTCCGCAAGAGGTATCTTTGGGGTCCTCGTTATTTTTATTTTTAAATATGCATGGAGAACAATTAACTAATAAAACAGGCATGATAAACTTAATAAAAAAACATATTCCAATGGCATTTAGGGGTTAAAATGACAATAAATGATCTTTTAAAACAGCATGGGGTTTATGAGGGGGTCCCTGGAAATTTTTTTTCACCTTTGTAAGGGGTCCCCAGACCTAAATGGCTTGAGAACCCCTGGCACAAAGGATTCCCGTTTGACCCTATTTAAACGAGTCAGCCTCTGCTGCAAASCCTCAACCAAACATATTTGTATTGTTGTTTACTCCGTCTTTTTTATGCTTGACAGAGTTTTAAACTTGCAAGTCTTTCCCTGAAGAGACAACAATGATGAAACAATTTGAAAGATGGTGGCAGTGGTTGTTCACTCAGCATTATAGCTCAGAGTGAACCACACGAGTAGCATTTTATGATGCCAGAATAAAATTCTCCACTAATGTTTGCAAGCACATGTTGCTTTAGAAGAGGGCCCAAATTTGAGTGATAAAGCAGGGGCACATTAGAAATGTAAGTCTCATATTAACCAGCAGCAGAGGAAGTTTGAGGGTGCTGCAAGACAGGGATTTTCAGCTTGATTAGGTTTTCATTCTGAAGTAAAGGGATGAATTATTTATTTTCCAACTTGACTATGGGTGTGAGAGACTACACAGGAGCCCGTGTGTTTGTGTGTGCATATGTGCATTTGTGATGGATGAAAAAAAAGGCAGAGTCAAAGTAAATAGTTAAAACCATTCTATCTTGCTCTTGATGCAGAAAAATAACAACCTGCAGGGTCAGAGTGCAACATTCCCAAAAGTGAAATTCCAGCAATTATTCACGGGAGATCCACAGTGGATGCTCAAGGCAACATGTCCACACCCTTGAGTGGGCAGAGGAGACTGACAGGCCCATTTTAAAAAAGGCCCACGTGACAGATAAATATTTCAAACACAAATAAATAAAGGATGCCCAACGTTTTCCCTCTGAATGACTTTTCACACACCAATGCCCACAGCTGCTAGCCCTGGGATCTCCTGACGGCACCTTTTACCTCTCCTTCTCCATCACCCCAATACCTATTCCACCTCGGGCTCCATGAGATACCCCAAACAGGCCACAAAACCTTACTGATGTTTCTTTCTTCACAAACACACACATACACACCAGAGACCCCCCCCCACCCTGAACTGAGCCCCTCCTGGCAGAAGCAGGCAGGTGAAGACACTGCTCCATTTCTGGGTACAAAGAAGCAATTAATCTATGTGTATGAGACAGGGTGTCTAGGAAGGCCTTCTCTTTGTGTTTGTGGCTYTCTTCCTGTCAAGCTAACTCAGAGAGTCAGGGACTATTGTTGCCCAGTAATTACTACCATGTATAGAATGCATGTTGGGAATTGTAATGACTCACTTTTGTATGTGAGTGAGTGTGTGTGTGTGTGTGTGTGTGTGTGTGTGTGGGGG
>NW_013952448.1:1670596-1677704 GCF_001266775.1 Austrofundulus limnaeus
GGGGTGAACCAGCCTTTTGCCGTAATGTGTTTTGGGGTTTGAAAGCCACTGGGACATCATGTTTAGACGTCTCAGTTTTTCCGAAACACCCGCAACATACGGAATAACCACTGGTTTGGGTCTGGGTTTGGGGTCTTCATTTTCACCTTCATTTTTTCCTGTCTGCTTTCAGGAAAGCCCAGTCAGAATAACCACACTGCTCCAGGGCTTGTCGTGTGTGTGATTTCTCTGTCTCTTAACAATAAGTGTTAATTAGGTGTCAACGATAGCCATGTGATGTGAGTATCAGTCACATGGAGGCTGGGCTTAAAAGCCTGAATTTTGCCTGAAACTCTCAGACTGAAGAAGTCTCTTGGAAGAGAGACAAAAYGTTTCATTAAAGAGGAACCCGTCCAGAGGACCTATACAATTTTTTTCCTATTGGTTTGGATGTTTCGGCTGTGGTTATTTGGTGTTTTGTTAAATGTATGTAGTGAGTGCAAGCGGGGTTCAAATTCCCCTTGTTTTTGTCTCTCTTTCCCTCTTTGTGTTGGTATCATTGGGGCCCCRACTGACACCTTTTGCTCACAGGGGGCTGAGTCATACTTGCAATAACAGCATTGTAGGAGGAGGACAACTGGACATGAAGGCCTCCACCTCTGTTCAATGGTGGATGTTTTTTTCTTCACAAAGATGGCTTCCTTTACTCCTCTCTCAAACCAACGTTCCTCTCTATCAAGGATGAGAACATCTTCATCGCTGAAAGTGTGACTGCTGGCCTGTAGATGAATGTAAACTGCAGAGTCCTGACCCGATGAAGTAGCTCGTCTGTGATGGCTCATTCTTTTGAACAGTGGCTGTTTTGTTTCCCCAATGTACCGTATAACTGATCACAGTCCTCCTGACACAACAGCATAAACTATATTACTCTGTTTTTTTGTCAGGGAACTGTATCTTTGGGGTGAACTAATCTTTGTTGTAATGTGTTTTTGGGGTTGGAAAGTCACTGGGATATCATGTTAAGAGAATAAACGTCTCAGTTTCTCTGAAACTCCCGCCACATATGCAATGATGACYGGTTTGKGTCTGGGTTTGAGTTTGGTCTTATTTTKTTCTTTTTGATTTTTTCTACTTGGATTACTGAGATGCATCAGGACATGTGATTAGGTTAGTTTTAGGGTCACGAAGGTCCCTGTGAGGTTAGCTTTAGGGTTGGTGGTCAGGGTTAGGGTTTAAATTTACCAAAAAGGTATGGAAGTCAATGGACAGGCCCCACAAGGATATAAAAACAAGTTTGTGTGTGTGTTTGTGTGCTTGCTGTTTATATGGTAGCAATAGTTCTCATATTTTCTCACATTATTTCAAGAAAGATTATTTTCCTGCAATTTATTAAGGCCATTTGACATCCAAGGAGAGAGTAAAGTGAAATTTCAATAGAGAGGAATTATAACATGTCTGTTAGCTCCTTTCTCCCTTGTTTTTACTTACAAAAAATACAAAACAATTGAARAGTGATTGGATGACAAAAATGCAAACGGATAGATGCCAATACCTTTGTAAAAGCTAATAAATACTGTGACGAAAAACTCGTCCTAAAAATACAAAACCTTAAATTTGACAAGTTAGTTTTTGAACAAGGTTTTGGAAAAAGTCCTTCTTAGTCCCAGCCTCAGCTTTGACAACTTCTGAATAAAAACACTGTAAATATCAGCTCTAATAGCAACTGAACTTTAGCCAATAACTGTAAGTAGCATAGATGTTGTCAGATGGAGGTTTTACCCCTGTGTTGGACTTATCCAAGCATGAGCAACTTGGATATACTATGCATTGAGATAACGTAGAGCAACAGAATAAAAGAAAGAAATCAGTCAATTGGGACAATTACACCAGACAAGTTGAAATCCAAGGGATATATAATTTTTTTTTTCTTTTTATGTGCACCTCTCTCCTTCTTTCCCATTCTGCCTCACTATCCTTCCCAATATTTCTCTTTCACTGTCTTGCTAACAAATATTGTGTTGAGCAGTGTTAGCATTGAGATAAAAAGAACTTTAAAATATTAATGCAGCTGTGCTTTGTTCTGGAGAGCACCGAGACGTTGAGATGGAGTTCTTCTGACTGATAGAAACCAGGTCTGATTCATTAGTAGAGGTGTCTGTGTAAGGAGGTCCACAGAGAGCTGCCATATCCACTGAGAGTGGTGGGGTAGGCCACCCCCCAATCATCCCCCTTCCAACATTGTCTCTCTCCTCCTTTTTAGCATTATTCCCTCACCCTCTTTTCTTTTTCTCTGTGATTCACCTAAATTCCCTCAAAACCTCACTTTATTGTCTTGTTTAATATATTTACTTTATTCTTGCATTCACTGATTTTGTGATGTAAAAGTTCCATTTAACTTCACATCCCAACCAACTTTCTTGTCTGTTTGTTATTTCATAGCAAGGCAAAGATGTGTGCAGTAATCTACAAAAAACAAAACACCAAAAAAAAGGAAAGAAAAAAAAAACATGTGTTTCTTCACTCTTTTGTATTGCTGAAATTTAAGACAAACAATCCAAACACCTGCAGTATAAGATTTTAGATCAGGTGTTACACGTTACCTCCAGTGGCTGCTTTTTAGAGGGAAAAAAAACTATTTTTTTTAAACACAAGTTTGAATTAAGTCACTTTGCAAAAGAAAACCTGTGCCACAGAGAGAGTTTAGCTTTGTTGCTGCAGCACTTCTTTTTTTTTTCTTTTCATCTCTATTTTTTAAGCTCACTCTCCTGTTTTCCTGTGAGACAAAAAAATGATCAAACTACACTGACTGGACAGAGTCCCTCTACAAACTGGAAGGCAAAAACCTRGTGAGAGTAAGAGGAATGATAGGGGGAAAAGAAAAGACTCTTCAAAAACATCTTTCTTCCACCATCTCAAACAATGAAGTGCTACTTCTCAGGTCATTAGGGAATAGCTCATTGGGACAGCCTAAAAACAAGACTAAAGATTTCTGGGATGTGTTTTATCTTTGTTATGCTCTCATTGAAAAAAATGAAATAAAATAAAATAAAAAAATCAATAGAGCTACATGAGGATAAAAATACAAAGTTAACAATGAGGCCAGATGAAGTAAAGTTTTCAGATTGCTTTTTTACTTGTTAAGACAAGCACTACACTGGTGACTCTGTTTTGGGATTAAATATTGTTAACTTTGATTTATGCCTAGAAAAAAATCTTCAGCAGCAGCTCTTACAAAATAATTACAGTAAAAGCAGTGCAAAACACTTTTTAGGTCACAATTTATACCACATGTTATCAGTTGGGTGCACATATCTTTTTTAGGTCTAGTATTTATTTATTTTTTGCAGTTATTGTAGTCATCCAGTGGGAAGTGAATTGAACATGGGGATACTTTATTTTTTTGGCTTAAAAAAGAACATGGGGATACTTGTTTTACTTTTTATGAGTAAATCAGTTGTAATTTTGCAACAAGAGATGCACAATGCATTGAACACATTTGCACAGCATTCAATGTTATTTATTTATTTACTTTATGTGACCTCCAAGTAGATGAGACAATTGTGATTCTCTACATATGCACTATTATGTTAGTTTGCTTTCAGATTCATATATTAGTTCAGTTTTGGTTCCCTTAATTTTTGCTATTTTAAGTTTTGTCTTTGGACACCACTGCATGTTGTTCTGTACAAAAAAGAATTACATGAAAACACTTATGAACATCCTACAAGCACATTCATCCACAAAGTCTCTCTCTCTCTCTCTCTCTCTCACACACACACACAAACACACACACACACACACCCACACACACCCATAAGAACCCAGCAAGCAAACAAGCACACAGATGAGGCACTACAAGCTCCAAATCCTTTTATTACCTCTTGTTGTGAGAGGAGGTTGAAGTGGCCCACCAAGTGCTCTTCTCTATGTACATAAACMCTTAAAGCCTTGCCCCACACTCTATGAAAGGCCACTGCAATCTGTAAGCAACCCTGTTCCCATATGGGCCAGCCTGCCATGGGCCTCGTTTGCCTTTGTCCTGTGGCTCTCTGAGGGCCAAACCCTGCACACCCCAGCCTAGCTCCAGGCATTTATTAAATATGCACCTTTCAGTTGTTGTGAAGAAAGATCCAAACCAGCTAATCTCATCACAAGCTGGGGACCCTCCACATATGTAAATCTACATCTGTTCTCCTTCAAAGAGAGAGATTCTCCAGGATTATCCCGCACACAAACGCAGACACATACACACATGGAAATGCACTCAGTCAAACGCACATAAGTACTCTTTCTCCCACATGGCCACTGCCAATCACAAATATGCCCTCTGCCACATGTACTTGTTTGCCACCCCCAGATACCTAACAGCCTCGTTTCTCAATTAGCTCGATGACAAGCAATAGCCAAGAAATTGTGGTTTGTGTCATTGTGTTGTGTTCCTCTTGGTGAAAAGTGACAAGACAAAGCCTTACAAAACCTGCCCCTCGCCCACAGGCTATGACTGGCATTTGGGTGCTGGGCCTGAGCCAGAGCCCACAGTGCCAGCAGTCCAGGAAGTTGGCACCAAACAGAGAAGTACATCCTATAGCGCCCTGGGATATCATTATACATCTCTGCGACACAGGATTAGCTTGCTCCCTGGCTGGGAGCTGCCATCAGTCAGTGGGAGAGACAGCTTCATCAAACATCAGTGCAACGACTAGCAGCTGACAGCACACATATAAATACAGTGCCCTTCTGTAAAACACCCAAACTGTTTGCATAATTCAATTATAATGCAGTTTAGCTATTGTTACATTGCAGAACATGTCCTGAAGAAAAAAAAGTTGTTTGAAAATCCCAGGAGCAGAAAGCTAGCAAAAACTTTCTGCACTTAAAATTTCTGTCTTCCTGCTCTACATAAAGTAAAGCATACTTTGCATTGCAAAGTCAAAACCGAGAGGTAAAAATACAACTTTTTTAAGCATGCATGAAGATTATTGCACACATAAAACACTTAGGCATATATTTTTTGCATTGTGAGAGTGTACAGGTGTCTGTAACTAAACATTTAACCATACTGAACACATGTATTAGTCTAAAGTAATAATAATTTATAAAAGCAACCACATTTGCAGTACTTTCGCATTGACATTAGGTGGTATAAGTGGCAATGCCAGCTTATTTTAATGTGTGGGGCTACCTTATGTCAGGTTCACAAAATTACAATACCATAATATACCATTAGGATACTTTCTAYTATTCTAAACTCAATAAATAGCAGTTAAGCACGAATGCAGACATGACCACTTCTGGGTCAGAAACAAAAAAAAGGAAAAAAAAAAAGAAAAACTGAACAGAAAAATAATGCTAATTCATTTTCATTCTATTAGACATTTATTTATTTATCAAACTCTCAAGTATATGCTATTTTGTTTTATTTTATTGCTTACTTTGACATGAAACTGTTATCACATTACAGACTGTACTTATAAAGGGATGGATTCGATACTGAATGTTTTTCACTAAACAGCAGACAAACACAGTTTTGTTTTTTTCATCAGATTTGTTTGGAATCTTGGCCAAAAGTCAGAGACTTGATCCAGGTCTGTTTTGGTCCAGCTGAAGGATGTRTATGGCTTTATCCATCTGTAAATTAATGCTCAAGTCTAAAATCTGAATGGGTCTCACAATTCTCCTTTGCCTGTCAAGTAAAGAGCACGTTATCTTACAGTTTGCATGCTTGTCTTCTGAAAATTTGGATTTATTAAAACAAAATCTCAAACTCAAAGAAAAAGACCATCTAACAACATAACAGTTACACAGAAAATGGATGTTAGGATATGCTAGACAGAGCTGATTTGCATGTTTAATTAAGCTATCAGCTCAGTACAACAGAGATCCAAAACCTAAAGCTGCAGAGTCAACAGCCCTTGTAATAACAACTCCCTATGATCAGACGAGCAGAGGCGGTGTGCAGGGAGGAAAATGAGGAAAAGAGGTGCACTAAGAATGTGGGGGTGGTGGGGGGAGTCAGTCACTAATACACTGAAAGGAAAAACGAAAAGCTTTTCATTAACACTCTATGGAAAGCACGTTCACACTCCAGCCCACTAATTAAATCAGGCCTCACTCTGTGGGGCGTGAGGCATGAAGAGTAGAAAGGATAGGAGGGGACTGAAAGATGAGCAATTTGGAAAAAAAAAGGAGTTAAAAAATGAGGAGAGTTTGAAAATTGAAAGAAGGGTTGTGGTTAAAAGTGGAAAGATGCAAGCAAAGAAAAAGACGTTGAGTGAGGTAGGGAAGTAAGAACGAGATACTGTGATAATATCACTGCCTCTAATCAGGCTGATGTTAAAGTCATTCGTTGCCAGTCCACTCGCAAGCCTCATTATCTCACCCCTGGCTGGCATCATTGTTGAGACAGCGTTTGAAATCCACCAAAGGAATGGAGATTTGCTTTAATCCGGGTCCATCAAAGGTAACACTGATGCTGAAGTGATGCTGTGCCACTGGATTAGGCCAAGCTAGGGAAGGAAAGACAGTGAAGCGCATGTGGAACAAGAAAGAGACCCATCCAAAAATGTAACCATTTCAAATTCTGTAGGTGACAGGTCTCAAGAGTCTCACCAGCACTAAAGATGACATGTTCAGACTGCATTTGAATAATCTGGATGGTCTAGGTTACATAATTTATCTATGACAATTTGGGCACATATGTCAGAGTACAGTCTGGCAGCCAGTGTGTCAGTGGAGGGAAGCTTACAGGGTGTAGGGATAAGCACCATACAGTCCCTAAATTTACTCTACACCACTGTGCACTGCTAGGTGCTGATTTGGGATCATTTGCAATTCAAAACAACTTTTTGAAAAGAATATGTTTTACTCTCATGAATACAGAATTGGGTAGGCARGGTTTAAAATGCATATGGCAACAACATGAAATCATGTTGTTTAGCYTACTCCTGGATGATACAAAAAGGAAGGACTTGAGACTGACAGTATTTCAAATATCAAAATAAAATGTTTATTTTATTATTTTTTACAGCATCTACTAATTGCTTCCTTCCTTAGTAAATAAAAACATATTCAAATCAAATTGATCAATATGTAATTTTGGATTGCAAAACTAGTACAAAAAATGTAAGTG
>NW_013952448.1:1679649-1681243 GCF_001266775.1 Austrofundulus limnaeus
ACATTATATTGACATAATAAAGGAAAATAAAGTTGGACCACAGACATTTCAGTTAATATTTTAAATAGAGCAGTAAAAGGCAATTCTTAACCATTTTTTTTAATTTAAAAGAGCTCAGATTTAAAAGAACTCAAGGTTTCAGCATTCTWACAGTTTTCTGGAAGTTTGTTCCAGGTTAGTGGAGCATAAATACTGAATGATGCTTCTCCATGTTTGRTTTTGATACTGGGGATGTGGAGTAGATTTGAAATCACCCCAAGCCACTGGAGTTTTGAAAAAGACAAAAAAGACCATTTCTTGATCAATTTACCCAACTAGCTTTCATATTTTCTTAAAACTGTTTCTAGTAAAACCAAAAGTTATTTTTTGTTTCTATCCTGAGCTGCCAGGATGATTGTTCCTTTTTTCCTAAGATGAAAAGTGTGGCAGATGATAGCCTCTTCAAACATCTTAGATGTGAGGTACAATTATCAACATGGTCTAGTTATTAGAAACCATAGTAGTATTCACACAACAGAATAATGCCAAAAAAAAAAAAAAGCATTAGAACCAGTAGGATCCAAAGTASTTTTATCTGCCTGCTGACATACTGTTGAATAAATTGAAAGATGACCACTGCTAACAAATAGGTGCATCTTTCATTTACCAGGAGTCAATTAGGAGTCAATTCACAGCACATTGAAAATGGCATGAGCATGATTGAACAATTAAGAAAACCAAATGCGATGGCCCAATTCTCCATAAGCAACAAATATGCCCACAGCAGAAGTGCATGGTAGTCTGTTTATCCTCCTGTGCGTACACTTGATAGCTTTACCATGTGCTTTTGTTTTAGCATACAGGTGAAGGGTCCAAATGGGCAGGCGGATGGTCCATCACAAGCCTGGTTATAGGAGATGATAAATAATCCAGCTGAAGTCAGCCATAAGGAGAATCTGCCAGTCAGTCCCCTTACTCTGAAACAGCCTGGGGTTATCAAGACGWGCCAGCACATTTGGTGTGAGCGTTTGACTGCTTCACCTCCTAATCGTGCTTCCTCCGGGCAGCACTCTCCTGGGAGGCCTCTCAACCTCTTGTCTTCCTGCTTCCTCCCCTTTCCACAGACTGTCTGCTGTACTGAACAGTCATACAAGTGTGGACAGAGGAAGCCAACAGAGTCAAAGACTTATTTCCAACAGTTTCTCGAGTATCAAAGTTCTTTTTGGAAAACTGCTTTGTTCTATAAAAATGAAAGGAAAACTGTTCATATTTCCCTCTCAAGAAGCCATTAAACCAGCATATTGAACAAGTGTGTAAATCTGCAGGCATTAAATAATCAAAATGTCAGTATTCACATTATGTCTGAGTTAARCTGAAAGAACAATTTCAAAAGTGGGCATTGTAATTCCTTTTTTTTTATATATCTGAGCGCTTCTGTGATTGTTTTCTCTGGAACATTGATTTCTGTTTTTGTTAGCAAATGTTTTGGTCTTTCACCTGATTCTAAAATGACAAACATATTTTATGCCAGCCATTGTGTCATTATTGGACCTTTGACATTTGAATCGATTCGGTACCAATATCTGGTACCTGGGAATGGGTACCGGTACTTAAC
>NW_013952448.1:1681388-1684942 GCF_001266775.1 Austrofundulus limnaeus
ATATAAAATTTAACAAATATCAAGACAACATACAACTCTTTGTATTGTAACATCAGTTGTTTACCTAATTTTTTTAAAATGAAAACTCTTGAAAACAACAGGACTGTTTTGTCTTATTGTACAAATTAAAATCCAGCTCCACGTATTTCTATTGATGTCATTTCCCCGCTAGAAAAATTCTGTGATGGAGGTCCATGGAAGGCAAATAAGTTTAAATCAAATAAGCAAAAGAGGATGGAGTTAAAATTAATAAAAGGTATTCAAGCCAYGTTTTGAGCATCCAAAACGCGTCCAACACTTCAAGTTGGCTGATTGTGCTCTTTCAGGTCAGATGCGTTCGGACTGTCAGAAAGCGCCTCTGTTGTTTTCCTCTGCCGGTCTCTGTTTAATGGCAGATAAAGTAAAGAAAATGGTGGTATTTTATTTACTTTGAGCAAGCAAACGTTGTGCTCACAAGGTAATTAATCCACCAGATAATTCAGAGGTGGTCTGTTCAGTGACTTTCACTCCAGGAACTGCGAGCTGAACTCTACTGAACCAGCGGCTGCTGATGTCATTATGCTCTTGTGTGGTGCTGCGTTCATGACAAACCCCCACTCTTACACCAATATGGTTGCAATGATGTGTTTAGGTACCAAAATATGGTACCGTTTGATGTTACGTGAATAGGTACTCAGTRGTACCGACAKAATTYGGTAGGTACTTGTAAAAGTATCGAATTCGGTACCCATCCCWAGACTCAATATGTTTATAACSTTAGATGAGCTCATTGTTCCATWCCTCCAAGTTATTTCTGCTCMATTTCTGCTTGCTGCCTCCTGTTTTCCTGCATGTGGGATCTTCTTCCACTATACCCTTCCAAACTGAAACACAGGCCTTAAGGATGTGATGTGTTTGATTGTCTACAACTTTTATCGTCAACTGAAGCTGGTTTGCCATGTTACTATGTCCATTTATTCTTGGAAAGTATGAAACATGGCACAAATACTAAATAAAGAAGTTTGATACAGTAAATCAGGCCATGCATGTGTGAATAAATAACAATTAGGAAAAAAATATACATACTAGCTATGTACAAAATAACAACACATGCTGAATAAACTTGAAGAACAGAGAAATTTGAATTACACGTTTATCCCATATACTTGACTTATTATCAAGAAATAAATGCTGTATTCGTTGGCTCAAGGCAAAAAAAATCTAATAAGTAAAAGAAAAAGATATATAGCCTACTTCTTTTTTTTTTATTTTGAACTAACTAACATTATGACCACATGTTAAAATGTTACAATGAAATCATAGCATTCAAAACACCAATGACAGTGTTATATCAAACTGAATACTGTATATGTTTGCTGTGTATAGGGCAGAATTTAAATATTCCAAACCCAACGTATGGTGACGAGGTCATTACAAGATTGATTTTTGTTTGTTTTCTCATGTTCTCTCTCTATTTCAGAGGCAAAGCCAAGCTGTCCATGCTGTATGTGACCAGAGCAGACCACATATTTTTCTGTGGCTTGTAGTTCAGTGTATTTTAGAACCCACCCAGTTTTTATGGTTTGTTATAAACTATATTTATCTACTCCACACTGACAAGGGAGGGATTGAAAAAGAATATAATCTAAGTAGCAAAACTTGGAGAACTCAGTCTTGAGAATTAGTTACTGTACACGTCCATTTTATGCATACTGTGTATTGATGGCATTCTATAATGTAGTGTTTAGTTATTAAAACAACAGTTTTTTTTCTAACAAAAACAAATCAAAAGTCCAAAAGAAGGATTCTAATAGATTTGGGATCTTACTTTTGTTATATTTGATATTTACACATTCAGCTAAATAGATTTTGTGACAGACTCAATAACTAAGTGCCTATAGAAGTTAATAATTAAATTATGTTTTTGCACAAAACTGAAAACATTACAATACTTATTACCTGAACAATTCACACAGCATTGAAAAGTGAATCAATTATTATTAGTATTATTATTATTATTATTATTGTTGTTGTTGTTGTTGTTGTTGTTGTTGTTGTTACTTTTTTAAATTTTTGTTTGCTTGTTTTTTAAATGCTGGTTTTATCTGCATTGAGACATGATCAGACCAACCTATTGCTTTAGAGCAAGTTTCTTGGTTCTATAAGTTCAACCCAAAGTGGCTTGTTGCTTGGACTTTTGTTGTTCTTATACTKAGCATGCCAACTGAATGAGAAGGATAAAGGAAAGTACTCATGCCCACCTAAAAAAAAAATCCACAAACTTCTCACTTGCTCTGAAAATTTGACAGTTGTACTCCAAAAAGCATTGCACAGCCTGAGTGAATACGACACTGCTAGAACCTGGAGGCTTAAATGATGCAAGAGGGTGGGCTAGTCAAGAGGATGAATCAGAATTTCTCAGTGCATGGGTATACACTCAAAATATGAATTATTAAGTGGCTATCATACCTCCATAGTATGAAAATAAATCCTGGAATGAAGGGAATGAGACAGGGTTGAAGGTAGTGGACCTGCATACTAATGTGAAGAATTCCCAATGGAGATACTATTATCAAGAAAGAAAGAAAAAAGCAGCCTGGATGCTTCTTTAGATCMCTCGCTGCAACTGTCTGATTGTGCTGTTTAACCTTTGACATGCTGGACCACCACACAGATATTAAAAGTTAGTGTTTTGATCTAGACAAATTTTGTATATGATCTGACATAACAAAGTAATGAAAAGTGTTTTTTTTATTTTTATTGCACATGTAATGGAATAAATGTCAATAATAATTTTGTCAAAAATGGTCATGAGCCAGTGTGCTTCRGGGCCCTGTTCTGACTAGGCACTAATATGCATCCACATGATCTAATCACTTGTGGACAGTGCTATTCAGGAGGCAAACTCACTTAAGGCTGATTGATAACTTTTTCAAATCAATTGCTCCATCACATTCAGGCCTACTTCCTCCTACATTTGCTTCACACTCTGAAAACTGGCTTGCAAGGGCATTGTTAAAATTGTGCACAACTGCTGACTGTTTTCAAATAGCCCATAATGTTTATTGAGTTTGTTCATCAGTACAGTTGCCAACAAATAAAAGCCATCTTGCTTGGATAAAATCACGTAGTGAAATTATAGAAGAGGTTTACTTTTTGATATCTTCTTTCTTGGAGTTCAATGCTGTGTTGTCCTGTTGTGCTGCTGTTAAGCTTAAGGCTCTTATTAATCTTTTAATAAGGCTTATTAGGAACTTGACTTTCCCAATATTAGGTGCACCAACTTATACTTGTGTAGAAACCACTTAAAAGTATGTCAGTGAAAGACTGGAAGTGTGTCCATTAAAAAGGAAAAATAAACATTATAAAAGAGGATGTGTGTTTTTTACAGAAATATCAGTAGACTTGCAGAATACTCTGTGGCTCTGTTTACTTTGAGAGGAATTAGCATAAAGGAAGTGGGAGCTGTTGACAGAAGCAACCTTTCTGTCATCTTCATAGAACGTTTAATTTTTCAGGTTCAATCAGAATGCACTTTTTAGTATGAACTACTTAATCTTAAACAACTATTAAAG
>NW_013952448.1:1684971-1686159 GCF_001266775.1 Austrofundulus limnaeus
ATATATATGTAGTGAGGTCTAAAAATTCTGAAGTTTACTGTTCATTGGCCATATCATGAAGAGATGGTAAATATTGCTTGAAAATTGGTTAAAGACAAATGCTTAATCTCTGTAAACAGGATTATGTTTACATGGCAAGAAAGTAGCAATGCTCTCATTGACAATGCTTCTGAACAAAGGGCATAAAATGATGTACTGTGTTTCTGTGGGTTTAAAGAAAATCTATCATTGCCAAAAGAAGATTTGTGGTGATGCATGAAAAAGCCAGGAATRGTAGACATGTGCATAAGGCTGATACAGCACAGAGAAACAGTGGTGAAATGTGGGACTGGAGTTACAAATGGTTTCAAGGTGGCAGAAAAAAATACATCAGAGATCTTCAAAGAAGAAGGGGCTCAGAAGGACAGTTTGACAGATGTGGTCAGACAGAAGCCTCCATAGACCATGACGTTGAAARAGAATGAAAATTTGTAAAGGCAAAAATTAATAATAATAATTAGTGTATGTAAATGAAATTGGTGCAGGTGTAAAGATAAATATGCAAGCCTTAAATACCTGGATCAATATAAAATAATGAGCAGTGCACATGAGATAAAGAAGAGACAAACAGGTTTGTGAGAGTGGCATCAAGTTTTAGAAAACACGATTTTTATTCTTCCTTCACTTTTCATTTTTTTCCCACATACCACATTGAAAAGAGCTGTATCCATGAAATAGACACTAAAGAAAACAGAGACAAAACCAAAAGTGACTTGTTCAATACCAACACTCATTTATTTTGTATTCCCAGTATTCACTTTGTTTATTGTGATGTCTTAAAATACAACTTCATGGTCAAGGCTTTTGTTTCCGCATGAAAGTCTTCTGTAAATCTGCTAAGGAAGTTTGCAGCTCTGTCTTACATTTTTGGTCCAAAGCACCAAAACTACAAAACAAAGTGTAAAACCTGTGGTGGTGCCAGAGTCTGACTGTCTGCTTTCACTATCACAGCCAGCTGTTTGTTCTTCTTTTCWATGTATTTTCCTCACAGCCTCTTCTTCACTCAAAGCCCCAAAAGGAGAATAAAGAAAGCAGCGGTCCGAGATTCAGTGAGACACTTTCTACAATCTTTTGCTTTTATCTCACATACAGTAATCTGGCGAGCAGGAGTGTAGGAGTGGAAAGGTGAAAAAGTGAGAGAGAGAGAGA
>NW_013952448.1:1686572-1689302 GCF_001266775.1 Austrofundulus limnaeus
ATACCTGCTATATAACTGTTTTAATTTTTCCAAAAAAAAAAAAGGATCAGTTTAGCTGTGCCTGAAAAAAATGATATGGTTAGTATATTTTTTGGTATTATTACTGAAAATATGAATGGAAAAAAGTGCCATTTTACATACATCTAAGTAGATTTTGGGACAACAATATACAGGGTTATACTAAATATATTATTTTCGCTGAAGAATTTTTAGCTATACGTCACAAATTATTGTAACAGCAGGACTGAGCTTAACATTTATTCAAAAACTTTAGTGGTAATAGTTACATGATAAAACTGGTGAAGTTTGACATTAAACAAAGCAGATTAAACAATATTTTAAATAATTTAGTTAAAAATATGACATGATATTATTGAGAGTGCAAGAGCATACGCGGTGGATCTCTCTTACCAATATTCTATTCATAATATTTTAGAATATTTTGAAAAACCTACGGTACATTTTAAAAACAAATACATGTTTGAAATTAGTTCTGTTATATATATATATATATATATGTTACACAAATACAAATTTTGTTCTATACTTGTTTATTTTAGATTGCAATAATCCATCTATCAAGAAAATCAGTAAAAAAAGGGTTGCTATGAAAACAGTATTAATTTACCAGGACAAATGGCATTGTCCATTTGGTTGTTTCAAGGAGACTTCAAGGAAAAAATATATATTGAAGACTCCTTGGCAAAAGGTAAATTAATATGAGCCTGCTCAAGATGAACTCCTAATCTACCACAAGACAACCCCTTTGGAAGCTGATGAAGAGCGTTCATTGAGGAGACGTTTAACATCATTGACAAGGCTTTCAACCACTGAGAGTTAAGGGCGCTCTTGGGAGTTGTTTGGTCAGACAGGAAAAGGATTGGGGAAAATAAATAAATATACAGATGCAGAAACAGAGTGAGAGGGCCCTTCAGTAAATAGGCCATCCACAGAGACCCTGCTGCAGTCTAATGGAGCCTCCTACAGTCAGACTCTGTCAGTCAGCCAGGTGAAACAAGGTCTAACTAGGTCCTAATGAAGACAGCTTTACACCAACTTGTCCTGAAACTGCCCAGCCAAAAAGCAGACACACTTATYATCCATCTTCCATACTGCAGAATATTGCCCACTCAGTGTCACTAAYAAGAACAAAGTAAGATTCAACTATAAGTCCAGGGCAGCTAACAATAGATTTTGTCCATTGTCTTTGGAGTGAACATCACTGCAGAGCAGCAGAATAGTGTTATACAGTAGTGCAACACTATTCTGCTGTATTTAGTTGCATTGCATTACTCAGACTCATATGTTGTTGTAGAGATACTGAGAGTAATTACAGCTGTGCAAGAACATCCACAATGTAGCATTGGTGTGATAAGCATGAGTGTAAGCAGGAAAGAATAAAAGTGAACCTGATAACAACTAGTAGACATTAATAGACTGTAATATTTGCATTCAAAAAATATACATGAAGAGCTATTTAGGTCAGCAACAACAAAACTGCATGTCAACAACTTTTGATGCACAACCTTTGAAACGGGCAAGTATGCAAAAATATATTTCCTCTGCTACTTKTATAACAGTTTCCTAAAGTTATCACAGAAACAACCAACACCTCAAGGTTTTGTTGTGCGAACACAGACAGACAGGGAATCTTTATGATGTTTTCAGTGTGCTGTCTGAAATGCTTTTAGGTCAGTACAGGAAGATTAGATAAGTTGGTGGGCCAATCACCATCTCACTGTCCATCAAGCCAGTAGCACTGCCTCAGGACAAAGCCYCTGGCTGGCCTCTAACCAACCCTTGGCCTGCTGTTTTTATGGTAAGTGCTCTGTCACAAAGATGCCAGGGGCTACAGCATATGCCACCCAATCTATGGCAAGTCCCACAGGGTAAAGCGAGGACTGCTAATGGAGGATCAGTTCTCTGTATATACTGTATGCATATTCTGTCTGTGTGTACCTAAGAGTGACCTTTAGCTGGGCCACATCCACTCTCCACTGCCAAATGACTTCACAGATGAAKGACTATAGACTTTCTGACTCAACCCAGAGAAACTAGAGAAAAAGAGGGAAAAACAGTCAGAGTAAAACAAAAACCTCTTTTCTGCTTTTGATAATGGGATTCAAAGAGTACAGCACAGGAAAATGGGCATGCTTTCCCACTTTTTTTCTCCACTATGATTTGTGCCCTAGTGTGTGCCTGCTTTTCTGTAGATCTCAAACATCATTACATGGTTTTGCAGGTTCAAGGAGTGTGGCAGCTTGTTAAAGATATCATTACTGTACATTTACACTGTACACGCAGTCTCAGTGCTGTGTACAAAGCAATCATTACAAGTAAATTATCTTTTTCATACAAGTATGTAATTAGTTTTCACCTTGTTACAAAATGGGCATATGTTTCTTGGGAAAATGAGAAGAAACATATTACTTCCAGACCTTAACCTTGGCTTTTTTCCTTTGTGATAATCTTAGAGCAGTTGACAATAAAAAGAATGCTGCAGGGAAAGACTGTATAAAATGGCTCTATATCACACTATATTTGTATTTCAGAGGATGAGTAAAATAAGAACCAAAAGGCTCATGTCTTTAAATTACAAATCCCAAGTTTCAACTAGAACATGTATAAAATTGGACAGTGTCACTGTACATATGTTGTGTCCTTTTTACACAATAAAACTAATGCAAATACAGTGATCAGACATTCTTGATACATTATTTAACAGGCTGA
>NW_013952448.1:1689558-1695969 GCF_001266775.1 Austrofundulus limnaeus
CATTAATAGTAATACATCAAGTCTTTATGCTAAGCAGGTCATCGATTTTTTTTAAATCTGTGATGCATTTTCATGACAATGGCCAGTGATTGAAAAAGGAAATTAACGTGCAAATCACAGAAATATGGTCAATTGTATGCGTTTATCACACTAAGAGAGCAAGGCAAATAAAGATAAAGAAGGAAAGAAGAAAAAACTTTCATTGTACCCTGGGAGTTGTGTACAAGAAAAAAATAAGTTTGGGGTTTTGTTTCTGTTTGTTTCAAAACTCTACATTTTCTCCCTGTGCCAGGTTTTACCCCTGGAACTCTAGCTTCCCCACCAATCCACAGCTACGTTAGTGAGCTTAGTCAATTCTAAAAGAATGAATGCAAGGGGCTTGGCTGTTTCTTCCATGTGTTTCTGTGTTGATAACTTACCCAAGGGTGTTGTTACTTACCTTGTGAGAGCTGTGAAAGGCTTTAGCACCTTGGTGACCCGGAACAGTTTAACTTTTACAGTTTTACTGTAAATAATTATGTGCAAACTGAGGAMGGCCTGTGAGTAAACCTAGTGCTCATTGATTTGTGCACAACAAACAATCAGGCTGGTGGTTCTGTCAACAAGAAGGCAGTGATACAAAAACTATATATCTAACATAGTTTCAAACCACATCAATAAAAGTGGTAGTTTTATAATTCATCTGAAATTATAAAAAAAGAGATGTACAAATCACTTTTCAGAAAAAAGTTATATTAAATAGTGCAAGTCTTTTTTGCATTATTCTAAATCATGTGAATAAAATACAATACTAGTTGGTTGTTTTTGTACTGTCTTATATGAGAAAAATGTTAACTGAGTGTCATTCCCTATGGCATTTATTCAGTATRACAGCAGCAGTTAATGCATACTATTCTTCACATCATCGTGGAATGTAATATGTAATTTGATGTATTTTTTTACATTAATCYTAGTACACATATGCAACGGTAATGTTAAGTTCTTCTTTCTTCTTTTTGACAACTCAATTTGGTTTGGTTTTATGTCAGCAGTAAATAATCCTTAAAAATGTGGTAAAAGCCTGGGATATGAAGCTGAACCAGGGAAAAAAGCAGGCCATCAGAGGGAGAAGATTGTTTAAAAAAAGGGAAAAAAATAAATTGAGTGAAAAATGTAAGAACAGAGCAGAGGCCAGAAGAGTGGTGCCATGGGAGCAACAAGAGGCTAGTGCCATAATATTGAGCGTCTAAAAGTACACAGTCTCTGATTTCATATTTTTTTCTTTTTTCCTTCCTTTCAAAGAGCACTTGAAAGCCCTTCTGTGGTATCGAGCAGGTTGGGGGTATCTGGTGAGGAGGATGGGCAGGCCTGGGTAAAGTAACTCCCTCACTCTGTATCTAACGCACAGAAGTGGAAAACTCAGAGGTCCAAAAGCCCAGTGGCTCAATGCTCCAGCCTAACATCTCCTAGGAGCTTTTAGCAGGRAAGGAATGGAAACTGGAGGCATGAGGCTAGACATCTAAGAAAACCAACTATAAAATTGGTCTTAAAACTACCCACAACTAGTAAATTAAGAATTATGATTCCTATATCAAGAGATGGATTGTACCCTTCTTATCTAAATCAAAACTGCAAAAAAAAAAAAACATTTTCTCTCATTCTCTTTTAAACCAACTAACCACTTTCAAACTGTTGTTTTTGCAAGGTCTCAAGCTATAATATATATTAAGCAATCATTTAAATAGTTATTTACTGCATTTACATTAATGTCCATCCATCCATTTGCTTTACTCATTTTTTTTTCTTTTTGGGGTCACAGCAGTGCTGATGTCTCCAGCAGTCATTGTGTCAGGATACACACAGGACAGATTGCAAATCCATCACAGGGCCACCAAAAGCATTTTTGATCTAAGGCTCAGCTCAGCTCGGCCCAACCCTATTTAGTTTTATTTTGAGATGCAAAAATAATGGTATCAAACTTGAAAGGTATCTGATGATGTTATCAGATAATAGTGTCAAACTTAAACAGGTACATGAGGATGTGTATAGTTAATTTTAGAGGTTCTAAGGTTATTTGAACTGTTTTGTTTTAGAATTCTAACTTTAATGTACAGTTTTTTTAATGTTCTGTATGATTTTTTTCTCCATCTCCATCTTCTTCTGCTTATCTTTAGTCGGGTCACRAAGGCAACAGGTCCAGGAGAGAAACTCAGACATCCCTCTCCCCGGCGAAACTTTCAAGCTCATCCTGGTGGACCCAGAGGCATTCCCAGGCCAGGGAGGATACATGATCCCTCCAGTGAGTCCTGGGTCTCCCCCGGGGCCTCCTACCAGTGGGACGTGCCTGGAACACCTCTAAAGGGAGGCATCCAGGAGGCATCCTAAWCAGATGCCCGAACCACCTCAACTGATGCCTTTCGATGTGGAGAAGCAGTGGCTCTACTCTGAGCTCCCCTCAGATGACAGAGCTCCTCACGCTATCTCTAAGGCTGACCTGGCCAACCTACGAAGGAAGCTCATTTCAGCCGCTTGTATCTGGGATCTCGTTCTTTCAGTCATGATCAATGCCTCATGACCATAGGTGAGGGCTGGAACGAAGACAGACCAGTAAATTGAGAGCTTTTCCTTTTGACTCAGCTCTTTCTTCACCACGACTGACCGAAGTAAACCCTCATTACTGAGAACGAGGCCATTCCATCTATCCATCTTGCGCTCCATCCTACCATCACTCATGAACAAGACACCCAGATACTTAAACTCCTCCACATGAGGCAGAGACTCTCCCCCGACTCGGAGGAGGTATTCCACCCTTTTCAGGTCGAGAACCATGGCCTCAGACTTAAAGGAACTTACCTTCATCCCAACCGTTTCACACTCGGCTGCGAATCACCCCAGTGCATGATGAAGGTCTTGGTCCAAAGACGCCAACAGAACCACATCATCCGCATACAGCAGAGATGAGACTCTGTGGTTCCCAAACCAGACACCCTCCTCTCCACGACTGCACATTGAGATCCTGTCCATAAACATTACAAACAGTATCAGAGACAAGGGGCAGCCCTGGGGGAGTCCAAAACGCACTGAGAACAAGCTTGACTTTGTGCCAAGAATGTGAACACAGCTCCTGCTTTGGTTATATAGGGACTGGATGGCTTTTAGTAGCAACCCAGACACCCCATACTCCCACAGCACCTCCCACAGAATGCCTCGAGGAACACGGTCATAAGCCTTCTCCAAGCCTACAAAACACATGTAGACCAGAGAAGCAAACTCCCACAACCCCTTTAACAACTTTGCAAGAGTAAAGATCTGGTCCGCTGTTCCACGTCCAAGATGAAAACCGCGTTGCTCCTCTTGAATCCGAGGTTCAACAATCGATAGGAACCTCCCTTCCAACACCCTGGAGTAAACTTTCCCAGGGAGGGCAAGAAGTGTGATCTCACGATAGTTAGAACACACTCTCCAGTCCCCCTTTTTAAAATGGGAACCACCACCCCTGTCTGCCACTCCAGTCCTCCATGTGATGTTGAAGAGACGTGTCAACAATGACAGCCCCACAACATCCAGAGCCTTCATCATCTTGGGATGAATCTTATCCACMCCTGGCGCTCTGCCACCAAGGAGCTTTTTGACTACCTCAGTGACCTCTTCCACGGTAATGGACTTGTCTTCCCTCAAGTCTTCAGACTCTGCCTCC
Source organism: Austrofundulus limnaeus (assembly GCF_001266775.1). Classification (NCBI taxonomy): domain Eukaryota; kingdom Metazoa; phylum Chordata; class Actinopteri; order Cyprinodontiformes; family Rivulidae; genus Austrofundulus; species Austrofundulus limnaeus. The sequence goes on from NW_013952448.1 coordinate 1,693,235, forward strand.
TCAAAGGTGGACATGAAGGGTGGATTCAGGAGATCCTCAAAATGTTCCTTTCATCACCCCACGATATCCTCAGTCCTGGTCATCAGTTCCCAACCTAAACCAAGTACAGCATGGGACAGGGAACRCTTTTATTTTCTGAGTCATTGGTTTGTCTCGGTTTGCCAGAACCTCCTCGAGGCCAATTGAAAGTCCTTCTCCATGGCCTCCCCAAATTCCTCCCATGCCCATGTTTTGCATCTGCAACCACAGAAGCTGCAACCCTCTCTTCCACCTTGTACCTTCCAGCTGCTTCAGGAGTGCTCTGGGAAAGCCAAATTCGGAAGGTCTCCTTCTTCAGCATGATGGCCTCCATCACCGCTGGAGTCTACCAGTGAGTCCTTTGGTGGCCGCTGCAACAGGCACCGATGACATTCAGGCCACAGCTCCTGGAAGCCAGATTTGCAATGGAGGCCCTGAACATGGCCCATTCAGTTTCCATGTCCCTGACCTCCCCCAGGACACGCAAAAAACTCTCCCGGAGGTGGGAGTTGAAGATTGCACTGACAGGGGGCTCCKCCAAATGTTCCCAGTTCACTCTCACTATACGTTTGAGCTTACCAGGGCTGTCCGRTAGCCTCCAACTCACCACCAGGTGGTGATCAGTTGGCAGCTCTGCCCCTCTCTTCACCCAAGTGTCCAAGACATAGGGCTGCAGGTCCGACGACATGATTACAAAATCGATCATCAACCTTTGGCCCAAGGTGGCCTGGTACCAAGTATACTTATAGACCAGCCTATGCTCAAACATGGTGTTCGTCATAGACAACCCATACTTGGCACAGAAGTCCAATAACAGAACACTGTTCAGGTTCAGATCAGGGAGGCCATTCCTCCCAATCACCCCCTTCCAGATAAATCCATCGTTGCCCACAAAGGCATTGAAATCACCCAGCAGAATGAGGGAGTCTCCAGGCGGCACCCCTTCCAGGACACCATCCAAAACCTCCAAAAAGGCTGGGTAATCTGAACTGATGTTTGGTGCATAAGCGCAAACAACAGTCAGAAACTTCCCTCCTGTAGCACAAAGCCGCATGGAGGCAACCCTCTTGTCCACCAGAGTAAACTCCAACAACAAGGCACACAGCCGGGGGCTTGTGAGTATCCCCACACCCGCCTGTGGCCTCTCGCCCTGGGTAACTCCATAGTAAGAGAGAGTCCAGCCCTTCTCCAGTAGTTGGGTTCCAGAGCCCAAACTATGAGTAGAAGTGAGCCCAACTATATCTACCTGGTAACGCTCAACCTCATGAACAAGCTTTGGCTCCTTATCCATGAGTGATGTTGCATTCCATGTCCCTAGAACCAGTCTTTGTCACCAGGAATCAGCATGGCCAGGGACCCTCCTTTGCCTGTTGCCTGGCATGCATCGCATCCGACCTTGATGGTCCTCCCCGTGGGACCACCAGGCGTTTGCAGGAGAGCTCCCTCCCCAGGCCTGGCTTCAGGGAGATTCCCCGGTTTCCCTATTCCAGGCTAGGTTTCCTGATGTTTGTTGTTTCCTCATCAAGGGTTCTGAATCGTTCTTTGTCTGACCCCTCCCTCGAGGCCTGTTTGCCATGGGAGATCCTACCAGGGGCTAATGCCCCAGACAACATAGCCCCCAGGATCACGGGGTACTCAAACCCCTCCACCACATTAAGTTGGCGATTCTGCTGAGGGGATGATTTTTTTGTATTTTTTATTGCATGAATTTGTAAGTTGTATTGGTTGATTTTATGAATTTAATGGCAAACATGCTTATGTATTTTTTAGTGTATCTGGATGTATAGACTGTATGTATTTTCTTTGATTAGAAATGCCCAACCAGGGACTGGAGTTGCAAATTAGCTGTAGCCATATTCTCTGTGCAAAGCATCAGGTACAGATTTGATATGCTCTATGTTTTTGTATGCATTGTCCCTGTTAWATAAATAAAGATAAAGATGAAGATAAAGATAAAGACAAAGATAAAGATATAAAAAAGTGCCAAAGGCTGTACCGGACTATCCAGCAGTTTGACGCTAATGACGAGAGTCAAAACGACAGAAAATGGCAAGCTAATGTTAGCTTGTTGTTACTTTGTAGCTTGTTTCAGATGTTGTTTAGTTTATCTTGTTAAAAAACATGTTACAGTCATATAGTCAGTTCACATACAATTAATTTCATCTGTGTGATGTGGCACTGCAGTGAATCAATCAATGGGCAACTGCAGCTGATGTTAAATCACACTGGTGGACCCAGTTAGAGCCACAGCTCTCAGGAGTTCCAGAAATAGGCAGACCTGGGCTATAAGAGCTAATGCAAACACGCTAAATCTGGGTTTGAACTTCGGCCAGGCTAGGCCGGCCAGGCCCAACCCAGGCATTGCGGTGCAAAAAGGCCTCAAGAGACAAGCAGCCAAATATGTTCTCACTCACACCAAYGGACCAATTTTGAGCTAATTACACTGACATACATGTTTTTTTTTGTTTGTTTTGCTTGTTTTTAGTTGTTATTTAATAAAGTATAGATTGTTTAAAAACTGTTTACCTAGTTACCTATCTCTGTAGGTGCACTCCCATGAAATTAGACAACTACAGTGAAATATAATTGAAGGACACCAACACATTGCTTTCACAGTGTTCATGAACATGCATATTTTATTTCATTTTATTTTTTAGTGCGGTTGTTTGTCAGCTTAAATAAAGCTACAACAAATTCAGTATTGCATGGTATAACAA
>NW_013952448.1:1696557-1697682 GCF_001266775.1 Austrofundulus limnaeus
AAACAGCCTTGTTTTTTTTTTTTTTTTGACTGGTGAAACATAAGACCAAATAAATAAACAAATACCAATAAACACAGTGACTCAAATGCATACATAAAAGTGAGAAATAAATGATAAACTTTTCAAAGGTATCAACATTACACCATATGGATCTATTGGCAGAGCCATGCTATCAATGACATCTTCAGTCATTACAGGCACATCTCCCTGAAAGCCTCTGTTGTGACACAATCATTACAAATTGATTGCAAAATGGCTAACAATCATGATTAAATCATTAAATTCTTGTCTACGCTTCAGAGAATCGAGAGAAAATTAACTTCCCAGCAACCTCATTTTTTTCCGAACACGAAATAATGATTTTCTGCCAGTCTAATTACAAAGCCAACATCTGATCAAGCCCACATCCAGAGGGGATTATCACGTGCGCAAGTATTAGACCTCATTACCAGCCTGAGTGCAGAATTATTACATCTTGTAATTGGATGGTGAGATTTATATACAGATCAAGCCGGTTTTCTTTAAGATTGTAATTACAGGCTTCGTTRGTTAGCTACTTATCACTCAGGAGTGGAATGCGGGGAATCAGTATGTGGAGGAGCATTTCATTAACCCCTCGCCCTGATGGAGTGGGAAACACTGTACCTATCATGTCTGCTTTAGGAACAACAGCGTAATTTCCTCATCAAATAATTTATCACACCCTACTTTGGACAATATCCCATCAAAGGCACATCATACTGAGATCAGCTCCTGAATAAATAATTATGGGAAATATGTCTCAATAAACTATCCCTTTTTACTGTTGACTGAGCTTTACTTCCCAATTACCCAAGATAAGTATGTAGTTTATGCTCTTACTGGAGGCTTCATAAAACACACAGCTTGATTCAGCCGCTTAAGGTTAACAGAACAAAGGCTCATTACACTGYAGCAAGGGGAAGTATGCACCACGTTGTTCGTGTAAGTGTAGACATGGCCATCCTTTTTGATTTGACGTTGTATTCCTCTTAGAGATTTTATTTTCTTAGTGACCACAAGATGTTCAATTGGCTAGTTTGTAAAAATTATTGAATCACACACACACACACACACACACACACACACACACACACACACACACAC
>NW_013952448.1:1698012-1700664 GCF_001266775.1 Austrofundulus limnaeus
TATATATAATGAGGAAGCTTAATTACTGGACAAAGGCACTTGCTACCTTAGGGTGCCTTACTTTTGCACAGCACTAATCTGCCAAGTTTGATTTAACACGGCCAGCATGTTCCAGTTTATTAGCAGAGCAAAGGAATTAAGACAGGAACTCATCACAAAACCCATATCACAATTACTCGCTGCTTCTCAAGAACTCACTGCAACAGTTGCAAACATTTCACTCACAATAAATCCACCAAACTGACATCTTTACACACWGCAATAAACTGAAAGCTAGATTTCAGCTAATTTAGAGACAAATAAAATGAACATGAAATAAAGAAGGTAAAATGAGAAATCTGTTTGGCTGAGCTAATGGAACACGTTTTTTTTATGCCGTTTGCCTTGGTGACATGAACAGGTGGGGAGAACATCGGGACCTCCTCACAGTTAACACTCATACGACTTACTTTCTCACAGCACATCACAGAAACTTGCTGTAACAATCAATACAGACCTACATTTTATGAGACAAGGAGTTAACGTGTTCAATTATGCCACAGACAGCTCCATTCTTTTGTAACAAGTAATCTGGGTGGTGAAATCAATACTGACAGGCTCACGGCATGCTAGCTAATTTCATATTACCTCCGACCAATAGCGGGGCAGTTCGTAATAGAGCTGTAGTTCCACTTCATTATAAGAATAGAGGGGGAATCAATACTGCCTCAGATACACACACGCCCACAGTTACRCTCACATATGGACACACAAGCAAAATACTAAGTCAAACATGTACAGGCGAAGAGGGCCAGTCTGTGACATCGGAGCCCCCAAGGGGCTACACATAGTTTTCTGATGCAGGACAGATGGGCCAGTTGGAGAAAGAGAGTCGAGGGGTTGTGACCCCCTGAAATAAATGACACTTCAAATCCTCAGCAAACAAGTGCACACAAACATTCACAAAGACACAACTCTACTTTTTAAACTGTCAAACAATCTCAAGGGAATCCCAGTTTTTATTCAGTGATATAAACATGCATAAACACAATTAACACTTTTATTTTCACAGCAAGGTCATAGTCTGATTTAGAGGGAAAGGGGAACAAACAAAGAAACTGAAAAAATAGAAAAAAAATAAGAAAGATGACCTTCAGATGTGGTGTTTAACCTCTACAGCTAATTACAAATTTACCTAAGCATCTTAGTTGAAAGTAAGGGGATTATTTATTTAAGGCAATATCTTCTGTACACATACTAACATAKATTCCCAAGACAAATAAAATACATACATAAATAGTTTAAAATGCTGCAGGTTAAAAAAATAAGCTATTCCATTGGAAAAACAAGTTGCAATGGTTTGATAGCTACTAAGCACAAATGACACAGGGTGAGTATTGTTCCKGGTAATCAAACTAAATCCTCAAAAGACAAGTCTAACATCCCTGTTTTCATAAYGTCTGATTATGCAATTTGGATTTATTGCACTCATTAATAATATTTTGTAAGTTATCCTGCAAACTCTGACAGCAACATCATTTAGCTATCGGAAAGGGCACYGGCAGTATAATTGACTATGTATGAACACATTTCAACTGCAATACACAAATATTAAATGCATTTTAATCTAAATATTGCTCAATTTACTTTATTGCASTCCTTTAATTTCCCTGCTCCTATCCCATATGGAGCTCTAGGTATCAAGTAGACAAATTTTGTGAGCCTGACCGAGTCCTGCAATGGTGGAGCTTAACACTTCTCAGCAGGCTGGTAATGTCTCAACAATAGGGGGCACAGGTCTACAACAAACACCTGGCTTTTGGTGAAATGCATTATCAACTCACACATACTAAGATTTATTACAGAGTGTTAATCATAAGCAGTAAGGACTATTCAGCTGTATAAAAGCTATGCTTTGTTAATCATGTTTATGTGTTAATGAAGTCCTAATTGTTGCCATTGTTTAAGTATTTTTTTTGTCTGCAGGTGTTTGTCATGTTTTATGAGAACTACTATGTCTGATGCTGCATTGATAAATACCCTTCTTTTTAAACCACTTTATATTTTATTTAATTTGTAAGCAAATAAATAGACATACCTATTTGGCTCCATGCACTTTCACACACAGGGTTGCAGGTTCCTGCAGGAGAGCTGAACACCAAATATAAATGCAATGTTTGCAAACAGAGAATGTGGCTTAGGATCATGTAATTCAGTAGTCAGAAATGTTTTTCCCCAGTCTTTTTAAACAACATACTTCATTTGATCGCCTTTATATATGACTGTAATGACTACTTTATAGACATGTGTGAGATTTAAAGGTTGGACATGTCAGTATTAAACATCTTCTTGATTGGATGTCATGTTTAGAGCAACTGTTGAAATCTATGAAAAGAATTTTATGATTTATGTTCAGTCAAAAATGTTAGGAGGTAAGTCAAACATTTTCACACAAGGTCAGGAGAGGGCTGAGGTTTAAATTTAGCCTGAGGCTTTGGTTTGGAGGCCTTTAATCTGATCGCAWCACGGAATGCTAGTGGGACCATAATTTTAACATGAATACTTGATTTGCAGCATAAAAACACTGTTTTTCTATAATCAAAGCCATTGTGTGTGTGTGTGTGTGTGTGTGTGTGTGTGTGTGTGTGTGTGTGTGTGTGTGTGTGTGTGTGT
>NW_013952448.1:1700713-1702345 GCF_001266775.1 Austrofundulus limnaeus
GTGTGTGTGTGTGTGTGTGTGTGTGTATGTGTGTGTGTGTATGTGTGTGTGTGTGTGTGTGTGTGTGGCCTATGATACAAATAAAAACACAAACCAGTTTATAAAAGCTTATTAAACAAGCAGCTTTTCATAAAAATCAAAGCAAATGTTAAGAAACAAAAAACAACCTCCTAAGTAGAAGCTTGTGGATTCTTCCTCCTCTTCCTCATTCTCCTTCTCTACTCTTACATCTCCTCTTCCTCCTCATCTGTCCCATCCTCCGCCTCGTCACCTCTATGACTGGAATCAAACTCCATGACTAACTCTGGTCTTTTCAGCTGCTAATAACAATAACAGCAACAATTATACATTTATAGCACGTTTGCAAACAATTCAGTGTTATAATAGGCCTACAAACACATAACAAAATTACACACACACACACACACACACACACACACACACACGCACGCACGCACACACACACACACACACAGTAGATGAACTACTCAGTGAAATGTCTTTTTCTTGAGCTGGTAAAAATTATAATATATTAATGTAGCAACAGAAGAAGAAAAACAGATTACTTGTTATATGTTTTATTTTACAATAAAGAAAATCTGTATTTTTCTTGTCAGTCAGTATAGATTTATTTCAATTTGTTATTGAAGCAGATTAAAGATTTATGCAGGTGTGGTGTAACATTTTTGATATACTGTGGCAAGCCATTTTAGCATAAAATTGGTATCGTCTGAATATCTGTAATTACATTCCAGATATCTAAAAATGAGTTTTGACTAGTAATAACTACATTTTGACTATCCGGAATGATAATTCAAGATATCTGTATTAACATTCTGACTAGTCATAATTCCAATGCAAGATATCTTAAAAGAAATTTTGACTAGTCAAAATGTAATTTAAGATATCTAAAAAAAGCACTTTGGTGCAGTTGGTTGCTGTTATTTTAAGTGCTCTTTAAATAAAGTTGATATTGATATTGATAAAATGACCTCTCTGGATTCATCATTTGAAGGGTCAAACATACGTAATTGCAATTCAAGACATCTCAAACATAATTATGACTAGTCGAAATGATGTTTTTACATTTATGAAATAAGAAATTGCTCGCAAGCCCCCATGCTGCCACTTAGCTGTCCAAACAGTTGCCTGCAGAATTTTGTGCAGCAGCAATGAATAACAATAATCTGTTTTTAATTCATGTTGAGCATGAGCTACAGAGATATAAATTGTGTTAAAAACAGAATTTGAGCTGGACTGACCTCTGACACTGCAGACTACCTAATAGCACATTAAAGCAAGGCAGTGACTTAATGACTACTTGTAAATCATAGATATATGCAAGGTAGATAGCTCATGGCGTGCACATATTATTCATATCTCTTATTCATATTTTATAAAATGAAACTGTGTTGTTGGCTTATTGGATGATTCTCTCTATAGGGAGCACCAGAAAAACCATGTCCATATTTTGTGCATTAACTAGTACAGCTAGAAATTTCAGATCACGATTATCATTTTCTAAGTAATATTGAGCAATAGTTTTGGTTGTTTGTCCATTTATAATATTTTGTCATTGTAGCTATTTGGCAATGAACAAAATAAACACGTCTGGAATGGGTTCTTTGGCAT
>NW_013952448.1:1702590-1707332 GCF_001266775.1 Austrofundulus limnaeus
GCCTGTCACTTTGCTGATGATGCATCTAATTTTCTCCACTGAGACAAAACAAAGAAAATTTCTATTCTTCTTCATTTATACTTTTATTAATATGTCATACCATTTATGTCTGTCTTTGTTAAAGTTTGAGTTTATGTCGAGCCATATAAAAATGTTATGGACTCTATATTGAGCTATGATGTCTATGCAGAATTTTTTTCGACAAAATGCTTCGTAAATCTGACGTTTTGACTAGTCAGGGTTATTATTCAAGATATCTTGAATTAACATTTTGACTAGTCAAAATGTTAATTAAAAGATGTCATGAATAGAAAAGCCTTCTAGATGAAAAAAAATATTCAAGATATCTTAAACTTGTTTAAATATATCTTAAAAGGAATTTTGACTAGTCATAAATACAGATCTAGATATTTCTAATTTAGTTTTGACAAGTCATTATTTGCTTTCAAGATATCTGTAATTGAATTTGAACTAGTCAATTTTTTTATTTGTGATATATAAAAGTACATTTAAGATATCTTAAATAATGTTGTCATTTAAGATATCTTTAATTGGAATTATGCCTAGTCAGAACTAAAAGTGAGACATCTTGAAAGCAACCAGTGACTAGTCAAAACTGACTTAGAGATATCTCGAATTGTATTTTTGACTAGTCAAAATTCATTTTAAGATATCTTGAATTGAAGCCTCCATAGAGCTCACTAGTAAATCTGATGTCATTTATACTAGTCAAAATGTAATTAGAGATATCTCAAATAGGTATTTTGACTAGTCAAAATATAATTAGAGATATCTTAAATAACAAATATGACTATCATAATTCATTTTCAGATATCTGGAAAGGAAGTGTTGTAAATCCAATTTTATGCTAAAGCTTGCCATAGAAATGATGTTTTATTGTTTTGTGAACCCTGAATGCATTCAGAAACACAAACACATATAGCCAAAGTCTGGGATGATGGATGTAGAAAGAGCTGCAAACCTCTGTTGGGTCTGTGTGTCTCTGGCCCGGCTTCAGACCTCGGCCCGTTCCTCACAGAAAAATATCTGTTAACTCAATTGGCTGCATCTTGCACAAAATTAATCCTTTCCCCTCTTAGTTTCTCTGCTCCATCCATTGCTTTCTCCCTTCTTTCTAACATGTTTGTTAATTTTACTTGTTCGGCCCACCTCTTTTCTTTCCCCTTTTTTTATTTGGGAAGGAGCAGGTCACCGATTCGTTCCGTCTGCAGCTTCTCCTGCTTCACAGAGCCGCTGTTTACAGGTAGATGGAAAGTTGGTGCAAACATACAGACTGGTCAATAACCTGGCATGTATTTGTGTGTAACATCACAGGTTGTAGTGAAAACATGGACTGGATTTTTATCAATACGTGTCTTTTATGATAAAAAAGTGGACTGGAGTTGAGTTTTTGGCAATAGTCAGTTCTCAGCAAGAGAAACTGGGAGTGCGATGGGATGTTACTGCATTCTGTGTTCACTTTGATCATCATAGCATTTGATAATTTTGAGTTCTTTCAAAGATTCCATCCATCCATCCATCCATCCATCCATCCATCCATCCATCCATCCATCCATCCATTCATTCATCCATCCATCCATCATCTTCCACTTTATCCTAAGTAAGGTTGCGGGGGCAGCAGCTTGAGCAGGGAATCCCAGACCTCTCTATCCCCAGCCACCTCCTCCAACTCTTCTGGGAGGACTCCAAGGCATTTCCAGGCCAGTTGAGAGACAGCGTGTCCTGGGTCTTCCTCGGGGTTTCCTCYCAGTTGGACATGCCTGTAGCACCTCCCTAGGTAGTATTGAAGTGGAAAATGTGAATTTAGCTTGGCAGCATTAATCATAGAATATAAGCTTTTAATATTATTAATTCAGCCTTTTATTTAGCATTCCATTTAGCATAACTGTGAATCATTTAATCACAAGAGTAAGGAAGTGTTGTTTATCATATTTAGGCCCAAGCAGCGAAGAGCGCTGCGAATGCCTATTGTTATTTAAGGGTGTAACTAGTTAATAAAGTAATATTTAATGTTTTGAGCCATATTAAGCATTTCCTGGGAACGAGAGGAGTATAAATGTGGTATGATATGGAATGGAGGGACTTTTAATGCCTTTGAGTACAGCATTACCCGCTAGAAGGGTCAGCTGAAGTGCTGGCCAAACAGTCAGAGTGTTACCATATAAGGAAATGAGTTCTGCACATCTGTTCTGAGCAGCGTCAACAACAGGAAAATTGTGGTAACAGCTTAAAAGTTCCAGCATGAGGAAGTAACTTCAGACAATCCAGGGTGTTTTGCTTGATGCTTTGAGGTGATGTGTTATTTCACATTATATCGAAGATTGTCTCCCAAGATGCATCTTGGTTTTAACCTGTAAACACCAGTATATTTTCTCTGCTTTTGGTTAATAAATATTGTTAAACTTTGAGGTATTTTTCTGGATGGTCATTCTTCACCAAAGGGCCAGGTGAGGTGGAGGGAGGTATCGGAAGGAGTTTTCCTCACCCCAACAGGAGGCATCCAGGAGGCATCCTTACCAGATGCCCAAACCACCTCAACTGGCTCATCTCGATGTGGAGGAGCAGTGGCTCTACTCTGAGTCTCTCCTGGATAACTAAACTTCTTATCCTATCTCTAAGGGAGAGTCCAGCTACCCTGTGGAGAAAACTCATTTCCACCGCTTGTATACATGATCTTGTTCTTTCAGTCACTACACAAAGTTTGTGACCATAGGTGAGGGTAGGAACATAGACTGATCGGTAAACAGAGAGCTTTGCCTTACAGCTCAGCTCCCTCTTCACCACAACAGACTGGTGTAGAGTCCACAAAACTGCTGAAGCTGCACTGATCCGTTTATCAATCTCACAATCTATTCTTTCCTCACTCATGAACAAGATCCCAAGATACTTGAACTCCTCCACTTTACCCCCAACCCGGAGAGAGCAATCAACACTTATCTGACTGAGGACCATGGACTCAGATTTGGAGGTGCTGATCCTCATCCCAGCCACATCACACTTGGCTGCGAACCGCTCCAATGAGAGTTGAAGTTCTTGGCACGATGACGCCAACAGAACCACACCATCTGCAAACAGCAGAGATTAAATCCTGAGGCCACCAAACAGGACTCCCTCCACCCCCTGGCTGCACTGAGAAATTCTGTCCAAGTTATGAACAGAATCGGTGACAACAGGCAGCCCTGGCAGAGTCCAACTCCCTCTCTGAAGGGGCCTGACTTACTACCGGCAATGCGACAAACTCTTGCACTGCTTGTATGGAGATGGAATGGCATAAAAAAGAAAAAAGAAAGAAAGATAAAAAGGGCCTTTAGGGATCGAGACAGGGAGTTATTGAGGAGCATACAGAAGCAGCTCAAAGTCAAGATCGGAGACAGCAAGGAGGTTTATAGAAGGAAGCTGGAGAGTAAACGGAAAAGGAACAATATCAGAGATGTGTGGTCAGGGATAAAGAAGATCACAGGTTTCAAGCAAAAGGAGAATTGGATGGATGGAAATCTGGACAGAGCAAATGAGCTGAACACATTCTTCAACAGGTTCAGGTCAGGAACAAGCTCATCTTCCTCCTCTCCTGTCCCCAGCCAAACAGACATCTCACCCTCCTTTGACCCACAGCTTTCCTGTCAAACCTTGGATGTTTTATATTCAACCTCGGTCATGGACTATTCTTCTACATCCACAAGTTTGTCTTCAACTAAATCAGGAGATGCTGCTGCTCCCTCCCCCCATCCCACATTTCTGTATCTACAGTAGAAGTCAGGTGAAGAGGCAGCTAGAGAGACTGAACCAGAACAAGGCTGCAGGTCCAGATGGTGTCAGCTCCAGAGTCCTAAAGGCCTGTGCAGACCAGCTCTGTGGGATTCTGCAACACCTCTTCAACCTTAGCTTGACCCAGGAGAAGGTGCCAGTGTTGTGGAAGACATACCCTCTGGTTCCAGTACCAAAGAAAACTCACCCATCTTCCCTCATTGACCATAGACATGTTGCCCTGACATTCCACATCATGAAGGTCCTAGAGAAACTCCTGTTGACCTACCTGAGTAAGCAAACAAGCACACATCAGGACCCCCTGCAGTTTGTTTATCRTCGTGGAGTTGGAGTTGACGATGTCATCATATATCTGCTTCAACAAACCCACTGTCATCTGGACAAAGCAGGCAGCACTGTGAGGATCATGTTCTTTGATTTCTCCAGTGCTTTTAACACAATTCAGCCTGATTTACTTTGTTTGAAATTCCAGAAGACTCTGGTGGAGGTCTCAACAATTGCCTGGATCAAAGACTACCTGACAAACAGACCACAGTTTGTGAGACTGAAGGACTGTGTGTCTAACCAGGTGGTCAGCAGCACAGGAGCACCACAGGGAACTGTATTCTCACCATTCCTGTTCACACTGCACACTTCAGACTTCCAGCACAAGTCAGACTGCTGTCATCTATAGAAATACTCAGATGACTCTGCAGTTGTTGGGTGTATCAGAGATGGACAGGAATCTGAATACAGAGAGCTGGTGGATCACTTTGTGACATGGTGTGGGAACAATAACCTCATCATGAATGTCAACAAAACAAAGGAGATGATTGTAGATTTCAGGAGAAWYRGTGTTAGATCAAACCCTGTTTCCATCATGGGAGAAGAAGTGGAGGTGGTTGAGGAATATAAATACCTCAATGTTCATCTGGACTGGAGACTCAACAGTGAAGCAGTCTACAAGAAAGGACAGA
>NW_013952448.1:1707342-1712565 GCF_001266775.1 Austrofundulus limnaeus
CTCCAGCCTTGGTGGGTCTGCTCTGTTGTTAGTACCCTGCCATTGAGAGTACACTTTAGCTGGTTGGGTGGAGAAGAGCCGGTTAACAACAGGCTGGACAACAGACTGGACTGGAGACTCAACAGTGAAGCAGTCTACAAGAAAGGACAGAGCAGACTGTACTTCTTAAGGAAGCTGAGATCCTTCAATGTCTGCAGCAAGATGCTGCAGATCTTCTACAAGTCTGWTGHTGAGAGCGTCATCTCTTCTGCCATCATCTGTTGGGGTAGCAGCATCGGAGCCAGGGACCTAAAAAGGCTAAACAACCTGATAAAGACGGCTGGTTCTGTGCTGGGATGACAGTGGAATCTCTGGAGATTATGGTGCAAAGAAGAATTTTACATAAAATCAACAATATTGTGGACAACCCTGACCATCCTCTTCAACAGACTGTCATAGAAAGAAAAAGTGTCTTCAGTCGGAGGCTTATCAACTTTGCTGTAACACAGACCGCTACAGAAGATCTTTCCTGGCCACAGCCATCAGCATCTACAATAGGTTTTTAGTTAAATGAGTTACAACAACACCGAATTTCCCTCTGGGATCAATAAAGTATYTTTGAATTGAATTGAATTGAATATAGCAACGGACTCACAATCCCATACTCATGTGTTACCCCCCACAGTGTACCTGGAGGAACACGGTCAAATGCTTTTTTTTTCAAATTCACAAAACACATATACACTGGATTAGCAAACTTCCATGATCCCTCGAGGACCCTAGTGAGGGTAAAGAGTTGGTCTAGTGTTCCACGGCCAGGATGGAACCCAAATTGTTCCTCCAGAATCTGAGGTTCGACTATCGATCAGGCTCATTTCTCCAGTACCCATGAAAAGACCTTACCGGGGATGCTAAGGAGAGTGATGCCCCTGTAATTGGAGCACAGGGCCATCACTCTCCTTTCTTTCAAAATTTTGAACAGAATTTTTGTATTGCTAACTGGCTAATTTTAATTCCCTGAAATACTAGCATGTAGCCGTGCAGACATACATCAGGTTGACATATGGCACATGGGGCATTCATATTCGGTTATGTTTTGGTTGTTTGGGTTGGCAGTTGTTTTGTTGTGATTTTTTTTGTTAGGTGTGTGTGTTAGTTAAAAGTATTTCCTGGTTCATTGTTTTTGTCTCGTATTCATACTCAATTCCTCTATGCCACAAGCCAGAATTTTCCATTCAGCCTGCCATGTTCTCCACTTGTTTCCTGGGCCATTGCTTCAGTCGCACTGTTCATCAGTCCTAGCCTGTTTAGTCAGTATGTTTCAAATAACCCAAGTACAGTCTCAAGGCTAGACTTAATTACTTGTACATAAATATGAAATAAACAACAATGTAAAAAAAAAAAACAAAAAATAGGGAAAACAACAGAAACATTAAAATGAGTTCCAACAAAACTTCGGCTAAAAAAGAGACTAATTATAAAACAAAGCAAAACCTACAAGACTTACAATTTAGATTTGCTTGTGCCTCTTCAGTCTCCCTTACACAACTAACCCTACATGTCTTCCCTATCAGTGCAGTGACCTGGATTTTGGTAGAGTAGTGATGGTCAGCCAGTATGAGGTCTGGCAAGCGAGGTTAAAGCATTTGGGGGTGGCAGAACCATAAATCATCAACAGCGGGAGAGAAAAGTGAGGGGGATTTATTAAGATGTTGTACTCAAGCAACCCACTTGTGGACACCGTGATAAATACATGAGCACATTGCCAAGGTAAACTACTTTATTATCCAACAGCTCAGTGGTCATTAATCTCCCTGGGAGGGCAGCATCCTGGGGGATCACCAGACCAGAGAATTTATTCAGGCCTGAAGGTACCTATTTCATTAACCATTCAATCTGTTCATTCCTTCAGCTTCACTCCTCTTCATTTTTTAACCATAACCTCAGTGTACATAATCTGACAGATAACAGTTAAATTCTTTTTTTAGGTTAATGCATATTATCCATATTGAAATAAAGTATAGATATATTTTCCCTAACTTTTGACTACCGGTATATTAATGAAGTTAAACTTGGATTTTAGTTTATTTATGTAACTTTTGACCACAACATGAGAAGGTTTTTGACTKTGATGATTAATACAGAATAAAAAAGAGACAGTTAATGCAGTTGGTTTTTGAGCCCACAAAAAATATTGATGTAACCCATACATACTGTCTTTGAGCAAAGTTAGCTAAACAGCTGCAGTCATGTGTGATTTTGAATTCATCCCAAACCTGGGCGTCTATAAATTCATCAAGCTGGTCAAACCACCTTAAGTATGTTTGCATGTGATCATATATTGTATCTAAAATGTCTTAACTTTCCCCTGTTCCTTTACACCTCTCCCTTAAGGATTTAACCATATACATGTGGAATAATTTCATCAACCATGCTCCATCCCAGTGGACCCGTGGCACTTTAAACACTTAACAGGCTAAATAAATAATGACAGCTTGAACACTAGCTGTGTGTGTTAGTGTTAACGGCCCCAGCCACTGGCCTTGGGTCCCACAGCACCAGGAGTCCTTAAAACCAATGATTTGCTTCCATTCAGGCTGCTATATTGTAGCTATTCGCCTGGCAGATCATGAGCCAGTAAGTAGAAGTCAAGTCTGAAATGTGACTCTGGGGCCTATAGGCTGTCAGAAAATGTGGTAAAACTCTTTGGAAAGAAAAAGTAGGGTGAGGACAAAAAAAAATCATGAGGACTGACAGGAGAATATAAATGTGCAAATATGAATGTGAGAAAGAAAAATTGAGGCAGAGAATGAGTGATGTTGGTATYTACAGAGATAAAAGCAAAAACAAAGCAATAAGGCAAAAGTGCAAGTGCCTCATAAAATAGGTTATTATTGGCGTTCTTCATCTTTGGGTCAAAAAATGTTGATAAAATGAAATAAACTGGCATAACTGACACCTGTGAGAGACTAAAGTTGCTACACAAGGAGTTAATACTGGTATTAATGATGTAACTATTAGTTGATGCTGCAGGTTTATTGGTTTCAGTTAGTTTAATGATCTAAATTTGTTTAAATAAGTACAAGATCCATGGGTTTATAAACAAGTATTATTTTCTTTTCACATATGTAACTCTTTTCTACTACCATCTTGAAATATCATTGCAATATTTGTTGAGCATCAATGTTCTTTACAACATATAAATTTAAACTGTTTTCAGCATGTGCAACTTTTTAAAACATCTCTATGTGAGTTTTTTATTGTGTTCTACTGCACCCATTGGTTAAAAGATACTGAAATAAAATATTGTTGAAAACAAGGTTGTGCCCCCCCCGGTCTTACAACTATCATCTCAGTCAAATATTTGCCCTGCTGTTTGTCTGCCTTACACTTTATGTTTGATGGGCCAGCACCAACAAAACATTTAATCACTGTGATGTATTTAAAAATGTGATAATACATTGGATAAAAAGTAAATGGATCAAACTGGCAAGTATAACAACCAACMCATTCTCACTCCCAAGTCGTCACATATTGACGCTTTGGCAAGGTTCCCTCTACGTCCGATTTTGACGCGCAGGGTACCCCCGTCACGTCAGTTACTGACGAGATGGGGCGAAAGCTGTTGTCATATTTTCAGAAAGAGTAGAAAATGCGCAAAAACTACCATTTCGAAGCCTGAAATTACCTTTGTTGACTTTAGACATCCTGTCCCAGACCCTAGTACCTAAAATTAACCATTTTTAGAAAATGTAGGAATTTCACGTAAACATGTTCCAAAGCCTGGAATTACCTAATATTCACCATGGACATCCTACCCCTGATCCCAGTACCTAAACTTAACCATTAATCCTGATCCCTCATGTTAACCTCAGACCCTCGACCCAAAGACCCCTGGTGGCGAAACCCGGAAAAGCTGCGGGCGTCAAGGAGTGACGCGAGGGGGGTACCTGATGCRTCAAAATAAGACGCAGAGGGAACCTTACCTTAAGCGTCAATATGTGACGACTTGGGAGTGAGAATGTGTAGTAACAACACATTTGTAGTTTTCCTGGTGAGGGTTAGAAATAAAGAAATTTTAAAAAGAAATGCCACAGTTAATATATTGTCATACCCAGAACAAGGAAATGATGGTACCCTTCTAGGGTCAATCGTGGAAGAGGGGCTTGCAGGTGAGGACATAGTTGAGCCTTTGCTCAGCCCAATTAGAATGTAGGATGCAACTTCAATGTGGGCCCACCACGTGCAATTAGGCTCACAACTTGTTGTTGAGTTTAAATGTGATGTGCACTGGGTAGCAAATGAGGATGGATTTTTAGGATGTAGAGCTTCATCTTGTTCACTCAGTTCTGTTGATAAACTCCATGTCCCTTGCTGAAGTTCTTCCCAATGAGAAAAGGTTTTTAAAAAAATTAAGACCAGAAATATCAGATCTTCCTCTATGCTTAGCATTTCATAATCTTTTTGAGCAATTGCTAGGTAAAGGTGTTCCTCATAAGTTGTTATTTATACTTTGAACAGTTTGTGCTTACTTATGCCTTTGAGGTTACCGATAGTAACAAGTTAACCATCAGTCACAATAATGAATGTCTCACATGATGCCCATATTTACCTCATGAAGACAAATTCACACAAGCCCCCACAGATGTGTGATCATATACATGCACACATACACAGCCATTCATTTTGCTCTGATTTTCCTTTTCCCAGCTGTGAAGAAGTGCTTAGGCCATGTATCCTGATGGCACTGATGGTGCTTCATGCTGACCTCAGGTCTCCGAAGGTTAACTTCCTGACCTCTGTGGACTTCAAGCTAAGGACTGTGATAGATGGGCCAGCTCACAAATAGAGAAACTGTCCAACATGGAGTGCGTGTGGGGGGTTCACAGCAGTTGATTGTAATTATTGTTGCACATCTGGAGTTTAGCTACAAAACTATATGGTTTTAAAAATGTCTGTGTTCTACTTAAACATTCTTACTCATTTACAGCTTCTAATACCAGTTAAAGACTTCAACAACTAAAAATCTACAACAAAAACATTACTTGCATGATATTTTTGTTTGTTCATAAGATTTTTTTTTTTGCTAGTGTGTACATGCATTTGTGTCTATTGCAATTTACAAAATATTTTCATACTTGGTTTAAAAGTGGTGTCTTATCTTTCAACATTCAAGTAAATTTTGTTAAAAGACAGAGCTGTTATTATCTTAAGGGAATAGAAATGTTTCAGAAACCATGGGTT